>NW_022995193.1:0-208 GCF_008704595.1 Diutina rugosa
CCACAAACGTATGGCCAACTCATCTTTGACAAAGCAGGAAAGAACATCCAATGGAAAAAAGACAGTCTCTTTAACAAATGGTGCTGGGAGAACTGGACAGCAACATGCAGAAGGTTGAAACTAGACCACTTTCTCACACCATTCACAAAAATAAACTCAAAATGGATAAAGGACCTGAATGTGAGACCATTAAAACCCTAGAGAAGAA
>NW_022995124.1:0-207 GCF_008704595.1 Diutina rugosa
AGATGAAAAGCACTTTGAAAAGAGAGTGAAACAGCACGTGAAATTGTTGAAAGGGAAGGGTATTGGGCCCGACATGGGAATCGCGCACCGCTGCTCCTTGTGGGCGGCGCTCTGGGCTTTTCCTGGGCCAGCATCGGTTCTTGCTGCAGGAGAAGGGGCTGTGGAATGTGGCTGCCGCGCTTTGCCGGGGCAGTGTTATAGCCACTG
>NW_022995105.1:0-205 GCF_008704595.1 Diutina rugosa
CATCAGGTATTCCAACGATCCGAAGGGATTCGGCAGCAGACGGCCGACCTAAGCGTGAGATTCACCCACCAAAGCCAAAGGATTTGATGTATGGCGACATGAAGCCACGAAAAAAGAAGTTTGCAGCTGAACTCAAGTTTTGTGGACAGGTGTTGAAGGAGCTGATGAGTAAGAAACACGAGGCATATTCATTCCCCTTCTTGCA
>NW_022995210.1:0-205 GCF_008704595.1 Diutina rugosa
AAGATAATGCAGACTCTACTGAATGTCAGAATTGCCATTCACCAAGGTCTGAAGGTAATAGATTTTTCTATGGATCAATTCGTGTATCTATCATGTCTATTTTTTTGAACTCTGAACTGTTAGAATACGTGAAATCAGTGAGGAACAGATCCTACGATCCAAATTTTGTTAATTCAGTTCAGGAAGGTCTTTTTTTCAGAGAAAC
>NW_022995138.1:0-201 GCF_008704595.1 Diutina rugosa
TGATGGTGTCGCACAATACACCCCCTGGTTGTGAATAAAAGACAGTTCTGGGCGTGAAATGAAGCCCAGGCATATTCATAAACCTTTGGATTCTGGTTGTCCATTCCTGCAGGGATACTAACCTCGAGCCGCACAGATGATTACATAATTACAACTTGCAACGTTAAAAACAGCGAATGGTAGTGAAGTGTTCCCTGGCAC
>NW_022995142.1:0-89019 GCF_008704595.1 Diutina rugosa
GGTGCCTAATACTACTGCATCAGTTTGGTGCTCATCGGACAACATTCGGTGTCGTCGCTGTGTCGGCGGAACAAGCACAACCAAGACACGCCATACCTCGCCCACCACGCGGTTCCCAATTGCCAAACTACGTCTCCGGCATCTTCAGTGCTGTCCAAAAACGACCACACAGTTTGATTTGTCAACTTGTGGCTGCTGCTGGCGTGGCGGTGCTGTCGGAGGTCACCCGGAGTGCAACCAGAGAAGCCATATCTCGCCCATCTCAGCTCCAACTAAGCTGAAACTACGCCACCTGCATACCAACGGACGACCGATACTACTGCATCAGTTTGGTACTGATCAGACTACTTTGGGTGTCGTCGCTGTGTTGGCGGTGGTCACGCTAAGGGCCTCCAGCGGGGGTGCAAATCCGAACCAGCTTCGATTGGGCTGAAACTACGCCACCTACATCCCAACGGGTGCCTCATACTGTTGTACCAGTTTGGCGTTGGTTGGACAACTTCAGGTGGCGTGGCAACGTCGTCGGTGCACACCAAACTCAGCCACCTCACCAGCCCGCTATCCAACTAAGGCCAAACTACGCCCCAAGCATTGTCAACGATGCCCGATAACGTGGCCAAAGTTTGGTACTTACAGCGCCACTGCTGGTGGCGTGGTCGCGGTGTTAGACCCCGTAGTACTTGTAAATTACCCCCCGTAGCCCCGCCTCTAACGTAACCGCCGCCACCACCTAAAACCACACGCACACCACTTCTACTGTGACCCCCACCTTATCTAGTCTTCATTTTTCCTCGTCGGTGTTTTCGGGGTCCGAAATCATCAACTATCGGCCGTGCCACACGACGTCTATTCTCGCCGAGGTCCGTTTTGACGAGAATTCAGGTGGAATGTGATCGTGTTTTGAGTTTGTATTGAGTATAAAACAACTTGAGGGCAATTCTTCACATTAGATTGCGAAGAGGGATGGCTGTGTCTTGCATTGTGTTCAACGAAAAAGATACGCTTTGCGAATCTTTTTCGTCAATATAGTGGCTTTGGGTCGATCCCTTAGTGTAAGCTTCATCTTCGTTTTGCTTAATGGTGGCAAGGCGAATAACCTGTTGTGTGCCCAACGACAACACCGGATGGAAAGGGATGAAAATGAGTCCACAAATTGAGATCATCGTTGCATCCAAAACGAAAAGAAAAACTTCATGAACGATTAAATAGCCTGTAAACCCTTGCGCAAGTTCTACCACTCGGTAAATGCTTCGAATGTACACCACTGCCACCGCCACAGTAATCGCTAGCGGCATCCATTCAAACAACTTGCGGTGACGGATGCAAGCTAAGTTTGGATTGTAGTAGGGCTCCAATTGATGCTCCCGGTAATATTGCACCGCTTTGGTGTTGAAGAAAAACCTGGCAATATTAGCGGGAGTACGCTTAGCCAACCTCCCTTCACCGTGGCGGAACCAAAGACGGTTCAAAAATTCGAACCAAAACACGAAGAAGACCGTCATAGAAAACACTTGAAAGATTATACCTGCAAGCATAATGTTGATACCAGTTTGTGCATTCGATGCACTAGCAGCAACACCACCACCACCGCCTTGAACAAAAAGGGAAATCACATCACAGGCTACGAAGAAATACAGGTACCACATCGGTTTAAGAACCGAGTACAGTCGCCCATGAATGACCACCAATTGCGCAAACAAAAAGTAAATGGCCGCCATGATAAAGGCGGGGGCTAGCGTAAGGCAAAGGTTTTGCATCACGTAGTAGTCCATTCTGCTGGTATCCAGTAAACTGAGTACTCGACCTAGGAACCCTATCCACTCGAGCCCGTATCCGCAAGTCATGGTAATGTTGAACCACCAATACCTCAGCTTGATCAACATCAACAAAAAGTAGGCAAGGATGATGGAGAAGATAGCTAAAAACCACACATTACCAAAATGACTCAAGTGGGTGTGGTACATGTTTCGTTCTTCGCTCAAGTTGGCGAGGTTCAATGTGGCATCATAAAGATCTGCCGTGGCTTGCGCAAGTACCAGCAGATCGGTAGCCGTAGCGATCGCCTCTTCGGCATTGATGGCTTGCATCGTGGCCTGGGCCCCTCTATAAGGAAGGTAAATTTGTCTAACGAGACCTGGGACAGTGTTGGTTGCCATAGCTTGAGAAAGCAGCGAAAGATCAGCTGCAACATTGGACGCCTTCAGCGTGGCGATCAGAGTCATCGTGGACACGGTGGTGATCGAGGCTTTCAGGGGGTTATACTGAAGCTGCTCGATCATCAGCTGCTTGAACGATTCCATTGTTGTGAATGGAGTTTTAGATTTTTGTCGAGTTAGAATATATATGCTATTGAGAGTAGATGTGTGTAGCATCGCCTCCTGCCGGGTTTCACGCTTAGTAAGCGTATGCAGGTGAGGTTGCATAAAGCCCACCGATAAGCCTTCATTATTTTTTATTTACGATATCTATTATTAACACGTACGGCTAGCTCAGCCCCAAGACCAATAAGCCCAGCTAGAGTTGACGTCGTGCACCCAGCCTACAAACCAATCATTTTCAATGGCTTACAATCACGTGGCGACATTAGGGTAGTCGTGGCTCAATTACTGCTGGCGATGTCGCGGTGTCGGTGGTCGCATTATGCGCGACTAAGGGTGGCTAGATTCAGCCAGCCCTATAATCGATCATACTTCAGATACACGCCAACCATGATCGGCATTGCCTAACCACATGGCTGTAATTAAGTAGTTCTACCAGTAACAGAACATCGCGTCGTCGTCCATATCCCCTCGCAAAGAGCGTGTGTTTGGTTTTAAAATCCCTCCAGAAGCCCCGGCAGTCTCCTGTGTCACCACCAACTCTTCCCACCACCAACTACTTTGAGGTGCATTTGTTAACGCTGCGATCAGTTCGTGTTTAGTGTCCGTCACTTTTGTTTCTGGTTGAAATGGCGAGATTTACAGCATTTTGTAATAAATACGGAAGAATAATGAAAGGCAGTGCACTTGTTGTCAACGCAATTCAATTAACTATCTAAGTAGTGATTTCGTTTGCTTTACTGCTACTTGTTCACTGCGACAGTGTACAAACTATCGCGCAGACTTGAGTATCATTTGAGCCACGTGAGTCGCACACGATGTATGGAAGATCATATCCCATTGTATTGAGGGACACTTATCCGTCCAAGAGAACACGATGATCTGTGTTCGTTGCTGATATAGTAGCTCAAAGCTAGATGATCCACACACTATACCTCTATTACCCTTGAGCTATAAGTAAAGAGAAGTTGCACGTATCTCTATTTTCTTATTGTTTGTCTATTAAAGAATACCTGAATTCAACTTGTAGGTTTCGCGTTCATGTAGCGCTCGCGAATCAGCTACAGACGCATCGCGCAGTGACACCACAAAATCCCAATCAGGAAACCGTCCGAGGCCGTTAGTAGCATTGCTCCATCGGAGTCAAACACTCACGTTGATGAGCTGCGCCGCATAAACCTAATCGAGCAGAGTATACGCAAGCATGCATAGAGGTAGCGTTATTCCCACATCACACGAAAATGTCTCTTATAGATCTCGTCGATGACTGTAAAAACAGCACGAGCTATAGGGTTCTTGGTAGCTTGTGGCTCTGACCACTTCATTATCTTTCAAACTGCCTAATCTCACAATGGGGAAGGTACCCGCGCGGGCATTGGACTGCGTTCTTTATCAATGTTACCCTTGGCCAATTTCAATCAGGCGGAGGATCCGTACATGCCATTTCAAATAATTGTGACCGCGACAAACCATCCTATGCAGTTTGCCTGATTTCAAATGAACCAACAATCGCAGTAAGCACCAGCGTACCAATCTCGCAACCAAGACAAACTGCGGCTTCTTCCACCGGCTATACATGCGTATTCCACAACTGGATATCATGTCTTGGTAAGACATTCCGCCAGCTTGAGGTGATCCAGGCAACGTTTGAACTTTGCGTGATCTAGCAACCTATCGCGAGTTCAATATCTGTTTGTGCTTTGAGACTAAAACCTGCCGCACAAATATGATAGCTTTGGTCGCAAACCCTCAAGTGGGGCCTTGTATCATTGAGGTTATTCAGAAAGCGCCAAATATCAGAAGGCGAACAGGCATCCAATAGTCGAGTGCTCCTGAAACACGTGCCTCCGAGTTGATGGAAGCGTAATATACCTCCACTGGCAATGGGTACTGCTCTCAAGGTATATCACCCATTCAACCACAAAGCACCACGAAAATGGAGTTTATCGAATACAGGAATTCAGGCACGTGTGAGGTGCTCATGCTCTCAGGGATCCAAAGTGTTGTGGGCGGAAGCTTAGGAGAGAAATGATCATCAGCCACCTCATCCATTCAACAGATTTTCGATTTGATGAAGTCGAGTAATGATACATCGCATGATAATAAAGGGTGACGCTCGTGCCAGGTGAAACCGATCAAATAATCGATAAGATTGTATCTTAATATGGAATTACTGTGTCAACAACAAACGGTAACGATTTACGTCGTTGACTGGCAACTTGCGAATCATTCAGTATCATCACCACCGCCGGAGCATGCTGACGTCCAGTGAGGCACTCTTGAAATAATCCTCGTGGAAGCCATCACGTCATCGTCACTTCGATTTTTGTTTGAAACCAAAGGGATAGCAATAACAAGTCAATGGTTGAATAGCGATCAATGGGACAGGCGAAGTATCGGGTAAACCGACTTACTTCATCAATAGAAGCAGTAACAATTAACAACCAAGGACAGTTATCGTTGAGACACCAGCACAACGCCCCCACTCGTCGTGGCTCCGTTGTCAGACTTTGACAGCCACCGATTAAAGGGACGAATCTCCTCTGATAGACAGGTCTCCGTCGATAACCACCATAAGATAGTTCATCATCACAATGGAGTCCAAGCTTTTCCAACGAGATCTTCCATGAGAATGGGTTGATGCCACGGTGAGCAATTTTAGGCTCGAAGTGCGCGTCCGAATCAACACGCCCTCTCCACAGACAGACGCGTCCCACAAATAATCCATTCTCCAGCCAAACCTAAAGACTCGCCCCTGGTTACGATAGTTTGTGCATCCTAATAATCACCGTCATGATGATTGAAACAAGTGACTATGCAAGCCTGCTTTCTAGCGAGCTAGAGCAGCACAACCTGCTTCAATAGTGACTGGACAATCGACGATCGCCACCTCCAATATTAACCAATGAGCTTGGTGCTGTTGTTGTTATGGGAGCTTACTGGCGGAGGGTTTACATGTGGTTGATTACTGGCGTTAGAAATCTCCGTATGGAGCATCATGCTGGATTGTCTATTCGATCTCCATATACCCACTACTCGAGGACGTACCGTTGAGTGTCACTGAAACCATTGTCAGTATTCTACTTTTTATCTGAGATAATGACTTCCACCCGCCATCGCCCTTGCTACCGGTTTGTCTCCCTCGAGACACCATGAATTCGAGGAGTTACGGAGCGAGGTATGCTGGGACTGTACATCGATCAGGCTCGTTTTTAGTGGATTTAACGACGCTTCATACTTGAGTATGGTTCCAACCACGTTTCAGCGCCGTTATCCCGCCGAAGCCCTCACGTTTCGATGTCTCCAATCGTACCCACATTTAACCCCCCTTCAGGTGATTATGGTTCTACTGAAGACACCTACCATAGCCTGCTGTAAAAGTCATCACTACTGATTGCAATCCACTCGGTGTATATTCAGTAGATTGGGTTCCGTTCGCATACTATCAACTTATTCAAATATAAAGGCTATGCCATCAAAAAAAATCATCACATGGATCAGTCCTAAGTGGAACCTCTTAGCGAAATGGAATTTAGACTCCTTGCAAATGAAACTTTTATTCACCACAAAATCTCGTGGTGCTCAATAGGTTCAGGCGCTAAAAGGATAAACAGGCCTATAGAAGCGGCGACGTAATGGTGATGATGACGAAACGATGTTGGCGGAATAGAATTAGACAATCTCGGATAATAGACCCGTTTGTAGCCTAATTTCAACAAAAAAAACCGGATGATAGGCGTCACTTGCAAAGCAATGACTCAATCCCTATATGCGAAATTTCCGAGGCCGTCACATCATTCGAACATGCCAGAAATCTGGCAGGATGTTTCTAACATCACCCAAATCGTATCTCGAACGGAAGAAAAGACGAGTCTGCTCCTTATTCGTCCTCATGACGGTAGATGGGAACCCGCTGAAATCGACAAACGATGGCAAAACTTCTTACCGGTCATGTCCACAACGGATCACGTCCAAAACAACGGGTACATCGTTCAGGTAGATGTGCTCAGGTCAGTGGCTGAAAGTAGTGCCCACGGGAAGACCAGGGGCTGATGTTGTTCCTGCTGATGTTAAACGCGTCTTAGAATTCCTACATGATGAACGCATCGACTTGCCTAATTGGGTAACAGTAGCTCATGATGTGGCTGGCAATCAAACCCCGCAATGTACTACACCCTGCGAGACCACAAGGAGGCTACACCGAGTACCTGAAAACTCTCAAGCCATTCCCGTTCCAAAGCTGTTATCATCAAACAACGGAGTTTTCGTGGTTGCAGCTTTCCGGAGAGGTTAGCTTTGGTCCCTTTGACTAATTAAGCTTAATGGGCGGGCAATCCAACAACCATCTAAATTTGGTTTCTCAATTGCGTTGTAAGAGTCTTATGACAGCTAAGATTGAGCTAAGGGACAACGACTGTTTGTGATCGTTGAAGGGGGTGTTTGAAACAGAAGTTGGACAAGAATTATTGAGCTGGAGAGCCCGAGCGAGATGGGGGACGTGGTATACAGTGTTAACTGTCTTGCCACGATGCTGAAAGTGTTGTATGAAAGGGCGCAAATACGGTTTTGATTCGCGTGTTGCGATTAAGGGTGATAGACTTCAAGCAGGTGTCGTACTGAAGTGCTGTTTCATTAGCGATGCAGAGCGACCAGGTGGAAGAGTGCACAAGCGACATACGTTAATGCAATTTGAAAGAATGGTCCATAGCACCATGTTTCAAAAAGAGTTGTTTTGTGTGATGCTTGACTCGTATATTGTTTGTTAACTTATAAAATAGAAAAAATTTGATTGCTTGTTTGGTTTTTTTCAGTTTTTCGATAAGAAGGTCTGTCATGAGGTGTTGTCGTAAGCCGTCAATACTCACGAGCAATGGTCGTCGCGTTCAAATCAAGAGCGGTCGAGAGGGATGGAGTAAAAGGTGAAGTAGGCGTTAGTCTTAGTAACCACACCAGCCCAAGCGTTATACCAACCCAAGAAAGCTGTCACAAGACCGACGACGCCTCCAGCCCTAGTAACACCGACCTTGTCAGTAAATTCACCAATGGCAAGTAAAATGAATGTCACTGTGAGACAAATGAACATCACACAGAACGCCACAGTTGACTTTAAGGTAAGAGAGCACAACATGAAACTATACAAAGCCCAAGCAACCAAAAAGAATCCATGGGCATTGTGGAACTGGCGAGTGTCGGGAGTGCCATCCTCGAAAACGTAGGCATCAATAACGTTGAACGCCTTTACATGCATAGCCATATACGCCATCCAGTAGGCACCAAAGGAGCAAAATGCGGTACCACCAAAGGTGTTACCAACGCATAAATCCCAAACACCAGCCAAAAACTGAGCAGCGCCACCATAGAAAGCGCCCATAATGACTACGACATTGGGAATGGTGACACCCATCGCTTGAGCATTGTAAAGCGACATGCAAAACGTCGTCATTCCGAAAGCGGAGAGACCAATGGGAGCAGGGTTGGCGAACTTGTGTTTAGGAGGAGGCGACAAACCTGGGTTCATTGTACCACCAAATGCAGCCATCAACTCATAACGGTGAAATTTCTGGTTACCGATGATTATGTATTCATCATTTTCACCGGCAGTTTGAATCCTCGACACATCGAGCGAGGATCCTCGATCTCTGTCTTCTTTAGTGCTGATTGATTCAGACATCAACTTGTGGAAACCTATTTCGGATGAACAGAGAATTATACTTATAGTGTGCTTCTGCACGTATACTCCGTACACTCCGTACCAATTGAGTGGGGTATGGGGAGAGGGACCTCTGCATGAAGTGGGGTCGACTTTGGCCAATATTATTTTTAGCTGTCTGCGCTTTTCGAAAAACTCTTGAAGTAGGTGGAGCTTTTAACTAACCAAGTTTACAGACACCTTACCACCAGTCCACATCGTATGAGTTTGCTTCTGAGAGAGAGAATTTAGTGCAGGTTTCGTTTTCACAAGAAACCTCCTAGCATCGACCTCATCTTAGATCTGCATGGAGTAGTATGGAGGTGGCTCATCTACGACAATTAATAAAACGCCCGCAAATCATATAGCATCCGAGGAATTGCGGAGTGCATCTTTTCAACACTATAGGTGGAAGATTGCAAAATGAGGGGAATTTTAATGAACACAAGTAAAAGCAAACAGATATTTTTTTCACGCGACAGGCACTTTCAAAATATTTGCTGTAAAAACGCCATCGCTTGAGAGTGCCGTCATACGGCTTTGTGTGGAATCTAGGGAGATTCATTAACTGATTGCCAAAGTTGAATAATGATTTAATCTTATGCAGTCTTTAACAAACAGCGGTTAGCTTAGTCTGCCAGTATTGAAAATTATTTCCCAATAAGGCACAATCTGCCGCGATATTTTACCCCTGGGCGTATGGTAGGCAATCACTTACCAGTGATGAGCCTAAGTATGGACGCCACAAGCGAACGAAAATTTGCATGCGCGGACGATAGTCCCCGTGTGCGGATTATAGTGCCCGTGAGCGGACGATAGTGCCCGTGAGCGGGCCACAGTTGCCAAACGCGAAGAAAAAGATTCGATGCGCAAACGAGATTTCCAAGATGTTTACACTGCAGTATAGTTTTCTTGGCAGGCCCTGTCAAAAGATATTCGACTTTCATTTGACATGGTGAGAAACCGTTGGATATACGTCTTAAAACCGGGTTGAAGTACGGAGATGTGAAGTACGGAGATGTTCCACAAATGATGCATCGAGGCAGTACTACGTGCAGGGTGGCACGACTTCACCTTGCCATCGATGCGAAAATATTATGCGATAAGCCATTAATCACGTATGACAGCGCAATATTTATCCATCTAAATGCCGATATTTGGGTTCACCACCTAGAATTAACCCACGACAACCCTTAAAGTCAAGAGTCGTCATGGCGATGTAGCACAATCACTTCGCGTGCACCAAGTTCCAGCGTCACGAAGTTCAATGTCAATTGAAAAGCGATGATCTTTCACTGACACTCAATGGTTGGCACGTCTTGCATGGTAAAATTCGCTCATAGTTTGTGCACATTCTCGGAGTTAAGACCTTGCGGATTTTTCACAACGCTTTGTCCTTATACCACAGCTTTTGTATAATTCCTTTACTCCCAGAGGAGGGATCGCCGTACCAAACGGGTTTTTCTCATCGTAGACAGAAGCTTGAGACGTACCGAAAGCAACAAAAGAAAGCTGCCTGCTGCGTATAGCCGTGACCAAACAGTTTCACCGAATTGACTATCTCGATTATGTCTCTAACAAACTAGAAGATAGCATACAATCGCATAAAATGAGTTTTTAAGGGTTTTACAACATTGCCGCAATGGTTGGAACCAGAACCAATGCGTATATTTGTCCATCATGAAGTTTGTCAACACCTCATACCACACATCGATTCCGCGGGAAGCATATTGACGGGATACACAACTATCAATGCCACGTTTGCAATATGAAGTTCTCGATCATAATTATATTGAGTTGTTTGCCCACTCCTCTCAGCAAACGACGCACAGATATCCATGGGAGACTGATACGCTCATTTGTATGCTATGGCCATGTCAACTCTGGATGGAACGTCATGAAGCTGAAACTCTGCCTTCCTAAATCGTCTGAGCCGAATTTGAAGAAGGCTACGTTCACGCATCAGGGGCGTTTGTGCTAGGCAAAGCGGTTAACCGTCTCTTCAATGGCCGCTTGTGAACAGGCCCCTTTTACGTTCGTTCATACAAACGATTCTCTTCTCAACCCGTTGATAAGGACACAGGTAAATCCGCAAGCTCGAAAATTGATCAGTCAACATGGCACGTCCATGCTTATAGATACCGCCAATAGTAAAACATCTAGTCCAAATCTCACCAAATTTTCTTGAAATGGCCTGGTGTTCGCTCATTATTCTCAATTTCTGCCCTCATATACTTTCCACTGCGTCTTGCCTATTCGTTGGATACGTGGCCGTGTAAACCTGTACTTCACGTTTCAAAATTGACTTGAGTTGCATTCAGGTATTGGTGTGAAAAATTTGACAGGAAATGCCCATAGATTTTCTGCCTTGTGTCTTAACACACTGAGGTCAGTTGTAAATGACACGTCAGCGCCACTCGAAACAATCACACCGTCTCGGTGCATCTCCGAAATTCACGCCACGTAGTGCACTTAATATTTGAGCAAAATATAAATAAACTCGTCAACTGGGAGTCTTCGATTTGCATATCATTCACAAGGGAACATTTCCCCGTTATCGCGATTGCAATTGCTCACCCCCGCGCATCGCCCAGCCACAGTTTTCCGCGACACGCGACGCGTCCAGATGATCATCAGCTTCACCATCCGCCCGTGTGCTCCATTGCTTTGCACGTTAAGTCGAGGCCTCATACAGCAGCGATTGCGAGTGGATCCATTGAGAACTGTACTTGTTCGTATGCCCCAGCAGCAATCAATCGCCCGGTTTTTCGGATCGCTGGCGAGCAACTCTCAACCCAAAAAGTCAACGCCGGAGCCGTCCCAATCGCCAGCAAAGTCCCCAAAGAACTCTCCGAAGAAGTCTCCAAAGAAATCACCCGCTGGTCTGCCAAAGAAACCGGCTTCAAAATCATCTGTTGATTCGTCAAAGAGAATTGCAGCAAGCGATGATGATGCAGACGAAAAGGTTGTTAAAGCACGCAAACTAGGCAACAGGGCTGCTGCACAAACCCTTCCTGAATCAGACTCTGAGCTGGAACAAAAGTCCCCGTCTGCTGAAACACTAGAACTCAAACTGGAGACGGGGCCTGAGGACGCTGTGTCCACGGAGGAGGCTGCTAAGTTGATCAAGCTCGCGCAAAACCAGGCTTCTCANGCCTGAGGACGCTGTGTCCACGGAGGAGGCTGCTAAGTTGATCAAGCTCGCGCAAAACCAGGCTTCTCAGTCAATCACCACATCATCAAACAAGCTTCCATATGCCAACTTGACTCAAGTGTTAGACAGAGTTGGTGCCACGTCGCTGAGACTCGAAAAGACCGCCATTTGTCTGCAGTTTTTCTTGGATACATTAAATCAGTCGACCCCGGACATGCTCACCAAAGTGCTCTACCTTTGCATCAATCGACTAGGACCCGATTACGAGCCAGAACTCGAGTTGGGGCTTGGTGAGACTTTGTTGATCAAAGCTATTCACGAATGCTATGGGAGATCGACGGCCAACATCAAGCTGGACTACAAGAAGTTGGGCGACTTGGGTACAGTCGCACAGAAATCACGTCTGGGTCAGCCCACCATGTTCAAACCGGCGCCGTTGGATGTGGAGGGAGTGTTCGAAAACCTCTCCAAAATCGCCAAGACCAAGGGGTCTGATGCTCAGAATCGGAAGGTGGGTATCATTATCAAGATGTTGACGGCTTGCGATGCCAACCTGAGCGAAGCCAAGTTTCTTGTTCGTCTGCTCGAAGGTAAGCTTCGAATTGGGCTTGCGGAACAAACCGTGCTTGTAGCGTTAGCGCAAGCTTTTGTGAACTATGAGCATGGAAAAGGACAGTCTGCCGGGAAAAAGGTTAACCCAGACGAACTAACACGAGCTGAGGAGATATTTAAAGAAGCCTTCTCGCAAACCCCCAACTACGACATGGTTATCCAACATGCCTACGCTCACGGCTGGCGCAACTTGCTCGATCACTGCAAGCTCACCCCTGGTATACCTCTCAAACCGATGCTTGCCAAGCCCACCAAAGCCATTCTGGAGGTGTTGGACCGGTTTCAAGGTGAAGAGTTTACTTGCGAGTACAAGTACGACGGTGAGCGTGCTCAAGTGCATTTGCTTGAAGATGGCCTGGTGCGGATATACCTGCGGAATCTGGAAGAC
This sequence comes from Diutina rugosa, assembly GCF_008704595.1. Classification (NCBI taxonomy): domain Eukaryota; kingdom Fungi; phylum Ascomycota; class Pichiomycetes; order Serinales; family Debaryomycetaceae; genus Diutina; species Diutina rugosa. Next base: position 12,162 of record NW_022995142.1, read on the forward strand.
ATGAGTCAGCGGTACCCTGACTTGGTGGCGATCATGAAAGAACTCATTGCCACCGCCAACGTGAAGCTGGTGGTATTGGATTGCGAAGCTGTGGCATGGGATCGCGCCAATGACAAGATTCTTCCCTTCCAGGTGCTCTCGACCCGGAAGCGGAAGGACGTCAAAGAAGGCGACATCAAGGTGAACATTTGTCTCTTTATGTTTGACATGTTGTTCTACGGCGGCGAACCGCTCATCACCAAATCCCTTGCTGAGCGACGCAAGATGATGGTTGATCATTTGACCCCCATTCCTGGTAAGCTCCAATTTGCCTCCGCCAAGGATTCGCAGTCGTTGGATGAGCTCCAGGCGTTTTTGGATCAGCTGGTAAAGGATCTGTGTGAAGGTCTCATGGTGAAGATGCTTCACGGGACGGATCTGTGGTATGAGCCTAGTAAAAGACTGCGGAACTGGCTTAAGCTTAAGAAAGATTATCTTGCCGGTGTTGGCGACTCTCTTGACTTAGTTGTCGTGGGCGCTTACCATGGTCGTGGTAAACGGACCGGTACCTATGGTGGATTTTTGCTTGCGCTGTACAATCAAGATCTGGGAGAATACGAAACGACCTGCAAAATTGGCACTGGATTTTCAGATGAGATGCTCACCGAACTATACACAAAGCTTCAGCCAACCGAGATTGAACAGCCAAAGTCGTTCTATGTATACGACACGAACAATAGCAACGCCAAACCAGATGTCTGGCTTGAGCCCACCACCGTGTTTGAGGTACTCACGGCCGACTTGTCGCTTCTGCCGGTGTACAAAGCCGCGCACACTGAGTACGGCAAGGGCATTTCACTCCGGTTCCCTAGATTTATTCGCATACGGGATGACAAAGGGCCCGAAGACGCCACCCTGTCTACGCAAGTTGCTGAATTTTACGAACGTCAAGCCAGCGTTCAATAGCATTTCGAAAATAGAGCTACCAGCATAGCTTACGACATATACTAATGAATCACGAAACCTAAGCAAAAATAAATGAATCAGTTGCCATCGATGAGACGATAGCTGCTTGCCGATCTATAACAGTAGTTCAAAAATGAAAGCCCAATGCGGGGCTCGAACCCGCAGCCTTGAGATTAAGAGTCTCACGCTCTACCGATTGAGCTAACCAGGCATTTCTGACTTTTATTGTGTAAGTATACTTTATTTAGCGAAGTTGTTACACAATCCACTTGTCAGCTGTTTATATAGCTACCAATGACGCTCAGATTTCTATAAATGTTGTTTTGTTACTTTAGTGCGCTATTGCGTTGCTGAAATTGCAGAATTGTGAGATTATAATGAAAAGAGTGCAGACTGCCGACTAGTTACCACAGGACAATTGCAGGAATAGAGTATGAAGATTTGAAAATGTGAGCTTATAGACATGATAGGATAAAATAATCTTTTGGTTACAACGCTCCCGTCTGACCGGGTAATTGAGGCTATCACCTGGCATGAATATAGGCGTTTAGCTCGTATTAGTGAAGAGAATCAAGTACTCCAATGGTATGAATCATGTGCAATGGATATCATGAATATATAAGCAATTCCTTTGGAAAACTTCGGTCTTAATTTGGGTTAAGTACACGATGCTATATTCTTTACATAATTTCAATACGACTCCCCATGTTTAGTCTAACTTTTGTGCGCATTCATCATACGTGAGATGTTTATTGCTGCTTCAACCTGAGACTCAATCTCATTCAGATTCCATCAAATTTCGGTAATACAAAGTATTGCACATTCATCTTTATGAAAATGTAAAATTCATCTGATGCTGACAGACACATGAAATTTCGTTGGTTTAGTCCGGCATGACTATCAAAGAGCACTTTTGGACGTACAGTCATTAGCGAATGCTCACATTCGACGCGCAAACGTGATTAACTCTTCTCAAACTCGGAGTCTCGCTCAGAAGAACAACCGTAGTGATGATAGAAGTTGTTTAAGATAACTCTTTTTTCACAAGCTTGTTTCGCTTTCTCGTTCTTGCAAATCGATTAAAGCTGAACATTTAGGGAAGATACAGAGAGAACTTTTGCTGATGAACCTTACGCTTTAGCATAACAAAACCGTAGTATGACAAAATCAATACCAGAATCTTCTTGGTTAGCCACAATCAGCCAAAAATATGCGCAAACCCGGAATCGAACCGGGGGCCCAACGATGGCAACGTTGGATTTTACCACTAAACCATTTGCGCGGGTTACATTTAGGTTAGGCGGTGAACATGTTCCTTATGAGAAAATATGTCAAAATTGTCGGTGCTCAAAACTAAAGTATTTTATGACAGCCTCTCGTTCACCCAGTAAAGTTATTCCTGATAGTATACACTGCGCCAGTAATTTTGGGAATAGACGATAGATAGATAGTAATGCAAGATTTTGAAAAAAACGGAATGCCCTGGTGACGAGCTTTGGGTTTCGATAAACTCTGGCGAGACGTGCAAAACGAAGGCATATCAAAATAAACATGAGACAACCCCAAGGTATTGCTTGAACAAAACCATGGCATTGGCAGTAAATTTTATATAAAGAATTGCAATACCCCTACACTCTCAGCGCATCTATTCCACAATCTGCGTCTCGTACATCTGTGCGTAACTGGCTTTCGCAGATATAATTGCGAATCATGAAGATAATCACCAATGGGCCTTGCCTCAATAGGTAGTAATTCGTATCCCAAACCCTCCTGAAAAGTCTAAAACTACAACTGATTACTTCATACAATGAAATTACTTCGAGTTTGACCTTTGAATAGTTGTGGATACAGTTCGATATATTCAACACGGCTGAATATGGGGAACAGGATCAAACTTCGATGATCACCGCGGCATGGTATTCCTTTTGGCCATATCGCCGAGTGCGTGCTTGAACGTGCTCTTCCGTAAAGCCTCAAGCAGGACCTGATGTGGGCCAAACATCCACTATCATGCGTTCGCCATAAATTTGTTTCGCAATGAAAGTTGATTTATGGATCGCTTCGACGGAGATATATACCACTGTTTCAGGTTTTCTTGTATAGTAGATAGATATACCTTAGGAAGTACTATTGTTAGGAATTACTTCCCCAAAGTAGTTCCATCTGTGCTGCATAAAAACGCATCCACAGAACCTATACGGCGTTTCTTAATCAGTTACGGCGCTTAATTTGAGCGCGGCGCAAAAATTACCTTAATCGTTGCCTCAGGAATCAAAGTCTCCGCACGCCAACCTGCTGTTCTGGATAAATCCGAAAGATGAAGCAGCATTCCTTCCATTGTTAGGCATTCCTCGGGATTTGAAGCATGCACCAACCGTGCCTCATGCTCGAAGGAATGTAATGTCGAGTGAAGCGACCTCGTTCATTAGCAAGTACCATTGAAGGTGCCAAACTAATCTGACTCGATTTGTGTTGAGACAAACAGCGATATATGGCTCACAGAACCTTCAATTTTGTTTTGTGCCTGCCGATAGATCGCAGGTGATACGAAAGCTATGCACTCCCCACATCATAATACCCCCAAAATGATGACAGATACTTATCATCAGACGCACCTATATATCCCCGAAGGCTCCCCAAAATGCTATCAAATTGGTTATGGAGTTGGACTTGGAAAAGGTCGAATTCCACCCTTACAACTCCACAATCGCCCATGGCGGATCCAAGATCGAGCCACGCGTCCTGGTGGTCGATTCCACCGCCTCAGAGAGCTCTGAAGCTCCTGGAGGTGTCGAAAGAGGCCTCAAATCTCGGCAGGTGCAAATGATCGTCCTTGGGGGCACCATCGGTACCGGGCTCTTCATTTCCACCGGTAATATTATCGCCCAGGCCGGTCCTGGGCTGGCATTGATTGCCTTTCTCTTCATAGCTACCCTTTGTTACAGTGTCACCATGTCGCTTGGGGAAATGGTTGCTTGTATCCCTATTACGGGTTCATTTGCTCAATTCGCCACGCGTTGGATTTCGCCCGCAATTGGGGCTGCTAATGGATGGAATTACTGGTTCTCCTGGGTGACCACGTTTGCACTCGAACTATCAATCATTGGTGACGTTATTGGCTACTGGACACATGCTGTCCCACTTTGGGCATGGATCACAATCTTCTTTGTCGTGTTGACTGCACTCAATCTATTGCCCGTTTCATTTTATGGGGAAATCGAATTCTGGATGTCACTAATGAAGGTGTTAGCTGTTCTTGGTTGGTTAATATATGCCCTTTGTATGGTGTGTGGCGCTAACAATGTGAGGGGCGCTGTTGGTTTCAGATACTGGCACCACCCTGGCCCTTGGGGTCCAGGTTATATGGTGCAAAGTGATCAGGCCACCGGTCGCTTCTTAGGGTGGCTTAAGTCGTTGATTGCCGCTGCTTTCACCTTCCAAGGTACCGAAACCGTCGGTATCACTGCTGGTGAATCGCAAAACCCCCGCAAAACATTACCGCTGGCCATCCGCAAAATCATCTGGCGTATTCTCATTTTCTACGTCTTGGTGATCTTTTTCCTCGGGTTGCTTGTTCCCTACGATGACCCTCGGTTGGCAGCAAATCAGCCGGCAGACTCTACCGCTGAGTATTCGACTACATCGCCCTTTCTTATCGCCATTCTCAATAGCGGTACCCATGTTCTTGACCACATATTCAATGCTGTGATTTTGAGTACAGTGATTTCAGCCGGGAACAGTAACGTTTACTTGGCAAGTCGAGTGTTGTACGCGTTGGCTGAGTCACGCGTTGCCCCACGATTCATGATGTGGACCCCGTATAAGGGCGTGCCTGTGTTTTGCGTTTTGTTCCTGGCTGCCTTCGGCGCATTAGGTTACTTAGCAGTGAATCTGGCGTCAATGGTGGCGTTCAATTGGTTATTGAACATTTCTGCCACTGCCAGTTTGCTTGCTTGGGGCTGGATTTCAGTGTGTCACATCCGATTTATGAATGTGTTGAAAGCGCGAGGTGTTGATCGCAACACCCTTCCTTTCAAGGCACCATTTATGCCGTATGCCGCTTACTACGCCTCCTTCCTTATCTTTCTCCTCGTGCTCGTCAACGGGTTTGACGTGTTCTGGAACTTCACAGCTAGTGAGTTCTTTACGGCTTATATTTCGCCAATCTTCTTCGTCTTCTGCTGGTTGGTGTTCACCGTCATATTCAACATGCCGAAAGAAGGGCCGTGGTATAAGCGGTTACTTGCTGGGTTTAGAGGGTTTTACCCCCGCAAATGGTTGGTACCGCTAGACGAGTGCGACATTGAAACCGGTGCCCGTTATTACGAGGACCTCGAACCTGAGGATGAGACGCCCTTACCGTCGTGGCGCAAAATTATTAAGCCTATTCTCTGATGGTAGCCAGCATGCTATCTCAATTGAACAATTCATAAAAAACCATAGGCAGTGCACTTTGCCCCCTACTTAGACCTGTCAAATACAGATATATGACCCTTTCCTAATTCATTACTTGCGACAGGTCATAATAGTTTGGAATACTCGTTGGAAATGCTCTTTATGAGATAGCACAAAAATTATCCACAGGTAATGCGAGGTTGTGCAATCCTGAGTGGTATTCTGTAATCGACACCCGACGAAAAAGAAGAGCCGCTGGAAGTGACTTCAAGAAAAGCCTGTCCAATATTCAATTATAGCAAACTATTACATCTGAGGATCGCGAGAGTAGAAAGATGTTCGCAGATTTTCATATTGTGAGGTAACGCCCACGCTTCACGGCGTCATTTGAATCACTCGTCGTGCCCTTTATCTAATGCACAAACGTTATACTTCAACTATCATGCTCGTCATCAAATTAACGTATATCGTAATTTGAATGAACTTGTATCGCTTTGTAAAATAAAAATCATACGCGGCACATTCCGTCCTTTTTAGTGAACAAGCATATAATACAATTTCAGACTCAAAGGCCGCGTAAGCTCCTTCTACATTTAACTCTTACAAGTTTGTATAACCACAATTTTTGATGTCGGATTGATTTCTTTAACGGGTGCAGATTATTATGAGCCTTGAGGATCAGGGGGCGAGGCACCAGGATGCGGGGGTCGGTGAGACATTCTCGATAGTCTTGGACTGCCAACTAACATGTACGGAAATCCTAAAAATCGAAATACTTGCATGGCTTCAATATGTCTTAAGCCTAGTGCTGTCAACGTAGTACTGAATAGTGAGAGAATTCTCCGCACACCGCTAATTACACCATAAGCGTCGCCACAGTGTGGCTGAGATAAGTTCCACCTCCCAATCTCCAAAATCTAAACGAACACACGGCATTCAAGTCCAAGGAGGTGGTGCAACGTAACCACAAGCTTGCAACGTGGTGATAACGGGGTAACCTCGTTATACTAGTAAAGTATAGCAGCCACAGTGATTTAGTTAAATAGCTGCTTTCGATGTACTCAGATACCAAAATTAGATGTCGGAACAAGTCCAACTTCTTTCGCAAAGTGTTGGCTATGGAATTCTAGTTGGAGTCGGAGGTGCATTCGCTATTGGAATGATTTTCACCACAAAGTTCCTTCTGAAGTATCTTCATGAAAATCACAAGAGTACTGAAACGTTTGCTGTCGCTAACAGAAATGTCGGAACTGCTCTCACCACACTGGCGGTATACTCATCGTGGTCCTGGGCTACTGAACTTTTGTTAACGCTGACGATGGTATATAATTACGGCATTCAAGCGAGCTACTTCTACGGTGCGGGGATATCGATACAAATCGCTGTCATGGCCTTGCTTGGGATTCACGCTAAGAAAAAGATACCACAAGCTCATACGTCGTTGGAAATCATATCCTTACGTTATGGAAAAGCAGTGCACATAATCTTTTTGTTTATTTGCTTGGTGAATAATCTATTCGCATGCCTGTCAATGATTGTGGGGGCTGCTGGAGCTATATCCATCATTGCTGGGAATTTACACATTGTCGCTCTGATGATGTTGATTCCATTCAGCGTGCTTTTATACACAGCATTTGGAGGCTTAAAGGCCACATTCATTACTGATTTTGTGCACACGCTTATTTTGTTGCTTGTTCTCGTGATTCTCAACACTGCCGTATTGACCAGTGACTTGATTGGTGGTATCAATGGCTTATACGACAAAATTCGTGCACATGAAGGTGACAGGTATATCGATGGTAATTACCAGGGAAGTTATCTCACCGGTAAGTCTCATGGCTCCATCATTTTTGGATTATTACTTTTGTTTGGGAATCTTGGTTTGTGTATAATGGACTCATCTTTCTGGCAAAAGACTTTTAGTGCTGATCAACGGCTGACTGTACCGGCTTATTTGACCCTGGCCGTGCTTATTTTCAGTAATGTGTGGCCACTAGGGGCCATCATTGGTGGTGCATCTTTAGTCATATCTAAAACCGATATTTGGCCGACTTATCCTCGTGAGATGACCGACTATGAGATTTTGAGTGGCTTTGTTTTGCCTTACACCCTTAAAGCCATCGTGGGAAATGGAGGATGTGGTGCAATCCTCCTTGTCATTTACTTAGCCGTGACATCTACTGTTCTGGCACAGCTTATCTCGGTATCACTGATTGTTCTGTTTGATATCTTCAAGAGATACTTTCGTCCGGATGCCGACAATAAACAAATGATATGGGTGCTGCATGTGACAGTTATTATCTTTGGGCTTTTTGCATCTGGTTTCTCCATCATGCTTCATTACGTTGGCACAAATATGACTTGGTTGGGATACTTCACCCCTCTTCTTTCTTGTCCTGGTGTCATCCCAATGATATTTGCTATCACTTGGAGTAAACAGAGCTGGTTAGCTGCTTTAGTTGCACCTATAGCAGGATTAGTATCTGGTATTGCTGTCTGGTGTGGAGTTGCGTACGGCTTTTCTGGTGAGTTGAGTATTGAATCGTTAGGTGGGCAACTTCCATGTTTGTACGGAGTGATGACGGCGATGATCTTGCCCGGGGTGGTCCTGATAGTTATCAGCTTGATCCAAAATCAAACTTTTGATTGGGGCGTATTCCAAAGTCTAGAGTTAGAGGTCGCTCCAGATGACGAGTCTGATGGATCTGCCCGTTATTCTGCAAAACATAACGAAATTGAGGAAATCATTGAAGTGAGCAGTCAAGCAAACGAGAGACTGCTAAACTTTTGGATCAAAGTCGCCACTTTTGCAGTTATTTTCATCCTCTTGGTTACGTGGGTATTGTGGCCCTTACCATTATATCGCAACTGGATCTTTACTAAAGCTTACTTTAATGGCTATGTCACAGTGGGCTTGATTTGGTTATACTCAACGTTGCTCATAGTTGGTATTTGGCCGCTTTGGGTTGGTAGACGTCTGTTTATGATTGTAGCAAGAGGCTTGATACACGACTATCGGCAAGCAAAGAGCAACAGATGGAAAAAGCAAGAATTGCCCTTGCCGGAATCACTGGCAGTGTCTTCTGGCAACGAGACCCTCAAATGATGTATAGAAATTATGTGTTTGTAACGCGTATTGATGTAACAAGTATGGATTTGTATGCCTGTCCATCAATGTTAGGAGATGCTGCATAACCTCATGGCGCTGATGTGATTTCTCAAGGTCAAGTTTGTCAATCGGGGTACGTATCAATATACACGAAAGAAGCCAGACGTAAGTGTAAAAGTCAACCCGGTCGGTTTTACCACAGACAAGCTCTTTTGAGCTCACAAATAAGTCTTGCACCAATGCAATGTGTTGCAGAGGTCTCATGCAAACTCAACAACATTTATAATGAATTGAAAGTCTTGATTGAGCGGCAAGCGCAAGGGTGAATCCGAATTGTACCCAAAACAAACAGGTCTTGGAAATCCGCAAACCCTCAAAAGACTGCTGATTTTACAGCAGTTACTAACAATCAACATAGACGTCCAGACACCTTTGGGTGGATTGTGAAGGGAGATCAAAGTAATTCGAGGCTTGACACGCTATCTTCAATTCTGGTCAGGTCATAGTCATCAGAATTCCAAACAGCACGTGCTGAAGGAATTCAGTCTAGATAAATGCCCATTGGAGGAACTCAGTCTAGAATAGCACTTGGAAACTATTAATGAAACACGCTTGGGATCAAAGCAATCTAAGATAACCCTCCACTATGACGCGAAAAACAACAGAGCGGTGCGCATTACGTAATCACGATCTACAGAACTTGAAGATGAAAGACGAATGAACACCATCATTTGGACATTCGACTACTTGAAAAATAACTACGCGTGGAGGATATCTGCAAATGCGACATATTGACTAACATCAGCAACATTCTCCTGAAGGATTTATCGACACAAGCCTTATTGATAAAGTGAACGCCCATCCACCGGATCAGGCAATGTAATTTGGCGGTGAAACGGAAGCTTTCGCTTTCGGTTTCCAAGGAGCTCACTCAAGACTCCAGCCACTGAAAATCATAGTCAATTGTAGATACTGACAGACGTGTCGATATCATGAGATCTCGTTGATAATGGCACATTCGAGGGGGTTGAAGTATCGCAACAATGCGTAATCAGTTACACAGTAGCCTTGTTCAACCACAGCTTGGTATATTGGTTCATCCCAGAAAAAATTTTGACCATGCCACGCACGGTACCAGTTCATGTACTCAACCCAAATGTTGTTGTCGCGAATATAGTACAGCTCAAATACAAGAGCATAGGCAGCCAATACATTAAGCCAACTGAGAGCAAGCGTATTTTGAGCATAGACCAAGTCCCAAAACTCATTCGACACCTTTGAAAATATAGGATGGTACTCAAGCGGATGTAAGGCAACGGTGGTGTGATATATTTGTTGATCGAGAATTGCAAACGCGTGTCTAATGATACTCACATCAGCCGTAGTCCCTAGCCCATCGGTATTATTGTCGATAAACTCCAATATGCGGACAAACACTGGGATTGATATGGCAAATCGATTAGTTGTCGGACCTTGTATGATTTCGTATGGCAGATTTTGCAAGAGTGGTTGCAACACAGTGTATGTTTGACGGAAGCCAATATTGTACTTGATGAAATCATTGCCGCCTTTTGTGAAATCGACCAATGGACAAGTACCAGGAGGTAGCTTCTCTAGTATAGTGTACAAAAAAGTCAAAGACGCCAAAAGCACTTTCGCTTCAGTAACTGTACAGGTATTATTAAGCACTCGCGCCATCTGCCTACTGGACGCCAGTAACAAGTAGCTGTACAGGTTCATGGCGAAGTTGTATATCTTGGCTACCGACAACTCCAGACCATCATCGATCGGCGTATCCCCCAAGAGATAATGACAATTATGGTTGCTCAAAAACATCAATCCCAGAAACGCGTACATGCTCAGTTGGATCAACTCCAGCGTTGCGTATAGAGTCGTCCTAACGTCATCCCACATTTGTAATTGTTGAGGGTAACGACTGGGGGCCTGATGACGTACACTCCAATCTATCAAGAACTGAATGATCCACAACTCGATTGACGACATGTTAGGTTTGTTGGGGAAAAGAGAGTGAATCATCGATCTAGGCCACCGGGTTAGGTATAAATTAATGACTGCTTCATCATATAGAGCTGCATCTGTGAACAGAGTGTCTTCAACTTCCACGTAGTAGGAATCTTGCGAACAGCCACGATGAATGACTTGAGTGAACTCATGGCCGTCACCCGCTTGGCCGCCAATGTAATCATTCATCGGTCCAACTAGTTCAGATACATCATCTGCTAGGCAATCATTCCCTATTAGTTCAAGTACATTATAGGGTAGCTGATCGTCCACAATTTGTCCCATAGAACTGACCGATGAGTTGGCCAGCGATGCTTGTGAAGTTGAAGTTGATGGTTTTGTCGATGATGGCGAATCGGGATACACACACTCCCGATTTCGATGAACACAATATTCACATGGTTTCTTGAGGTCACACTGTCGTTAGTCATTTGTCGTATGTTTGGTTCTAACATCTCTCACGTACCTTAATATGGAGGCGGCGACAGTTTAGACATTTAGGCACTGATGGACGCACCATGAGCGAACAATGACGTTTGTGCGAACAGGCAAAACAAAGGCAAATTTGGGTTTATTCAAAACAATTCTGCCTAATAGCCTCAGACTGAACCTATACCTTTGATAGTCTCTACTAACTCTAGCGCTTCCAAAGTGTTGAATGTAGACAGTCTTTTGAGCAATGGCTTCTGATTTAATCGTTCCTCCATCTCTTCAATTTCATCGACTATACTTGGGCCATAATTGAATAACTATCTTTCATCTTCTATACTCTCGCGTTCCCATTAACGTACACACAACGATTTCATCTAAAGTTGTGCTTTAATGTCTACCTATAAAAAAAACTATTATCGAAGACTCTGAAAAGAGCCGCCTACAAAAATCAAGCTCAATTTCAACAGATTGAAAACATAAGAAGGATTTGCAATCCTTCGGTGTACTAAGCGTATGTTTGGTTCCTAGAAATGAGGACAAAGCACCCCATATGGCTTCGTTAATGTAAAAACAAAAAAGAAAGTTACTAATAGTTTTCATTTAGATGAATAAAAAGATAGGCACGCACGTCTTTTCAATAAAATTTTATGGTTCCACAATTTTAGCTTGAATAGACTGACCGAGAATAGTTATTGACGGAATTACTCATTATTGCCTTTACCTTCTACAATATGGTTTTGTGTAAGTGCAATTTTTGCATCTCGGGCGTGTAGCTCAGTTGGTAGAGCGTTCGCTTCGCATAGAAGCGGGCTTGCGAAAGGCCTTGGGTTCGATTCCCAACTCGTCCACTTTTTTCGTTCCCAGTAGATATCATCAGAACCACAAAGCGATTGTCCTAAACTGTAGCTTTATAAATCCTTCTTGCGTTACCTCCCATCGTTTAGGTGTTTGCATATAGTGCGATTCTCATGAGAGTAGTGCGAACGTTTCATTAATGTTACCCAACTATAAGCTGTAGCAATGACGTGCATATCCGAGATCAAATCGAGTCTTCAGATTGTTCTACCTTTTATTTGTTGAAATTTCGAGGGATAAGAATCAAAAAAGGAACTTGAGGCAGACAGGATTTGAACCTGCAACCCTTCGATCTGGAGTCGAAAGCTCTACCGTTGAGCCACTGCCCCACTCCTGGTTTTTTACTTGTAATTATCACTGAGAGCATTGCCCTATACGCTCTCGTTGGCGCTTTTGCAGTTGATTTACGTAAATTTTGCATACTCTTTTGGATATAGTGCTGCAGGTACAAATGAGAAATGGTAAATGCTGTAATACCATCGCAAAACATGAAGTTACTGCTGTAATTAGCAGATTGGCTTGTGGAGATCAATAGTGCCATGATTTCGAGGCCCTTAATACAAGTAATCTCTTTAAATTCTATAATGCAAGGTGAGAGATAATCGATCAAGATAGCATCTACATATTTTTATGAAATGTCCGCGTAGATGTTAAGTAAATATTTAAGCAAATTAAGTTGTTCTCTTCCGTTTGAACATGCGCAGAAACAAATACCAAATGCAACCAATGAATCTGAAGAGAGCCGTAAAGCACACAATCCAAAGAATGACCGTTAAAAAGATTTTCAGCCTCTTAGTTTTATTGTCCGTGTCATCTTCCTCAACGAAATCGCTCAAGCCACCAGTTTCCAACACCACGGCGATGATGACGAAATTTGTAAGCATCCATACCAACACTGTCATCGAACGCACGTATTTGTAATAGTCTTCATTAGAAACAGGCTTCTTCTCCTTCTCTGCGGGCTCGGGAGTCTTGATCTTGTCAAGCTCCTTGAGGTACAGCTTGTTGATCTCTTCGGTGGACACAGGAATGGACACCGAAAAGGTACCATCCTCCTTCGCCTTGGCGGTACCAAGATCTTGCGCCCCCGTGTCACCTTTGGTACCCCACGAGACATCATCAATGTTACAGAAAGCGTAAATGTTTAACACATTGACGTATGAAGGCGACAACAAAAGGTATTGAAGGAACGAAGTAAACATGTGCCAGGGTTCCAAGTACATAAACAGGGCGACGAAGTAAAGCACGTACGTCAGACCAGTAGCAACAATCAAGTCGCGGAAGTTGGGATCCAGAAACAACGCTGCTGCCGAACTCTTCAGCGGGTCATTGATGATATTGGTGATTGTCTTGACCGCCATCCAGATGGCAGCAAGCATCATATAAATCATTACGACGGCAAAAAAGAGCACGATAACCACGTAAAAACGCTGAGTCCCCGTGGGCTTGTTGCCAAATGAAAGCACAAACGTCGTCACAATCGATGCGACATACAACCATAGAAACACCAATGCAAGCACTTTACCAGGAGGGAAGTTCATAGCAGGATCAGTCAAACCGATCGTCAATATGCGAAAGACCAAAAAGTACAGACCGATGCTGAACCAAGACAATACCAAATTGATGAATTGATAGAAGAACTCCACGTGGAACATAAGTTTGCGGCCGAATGAATGCGACAGGGTCCAGATTTTGGGGAAGTGGACCAACGAGTAGATAGCAGCGAAAAACGACCCATTAAGCCATCTCCGTCTTTGCAAAACGAACTCAGCAAGATGTTCGGGAACATCGGTTTCCGCCAGTGCCAGACGCACGTAACGTAACAACCATGAGCACCCGCGCTTTGCCACCAACTCGAAACATAAAATCCGGTCCTCTGCTAAGTACATGTTGGAGGTAAAGATCCCGGCTTCATGAGCCATCAACGTTTTCTTCAACTCGTACTCGTCGTCATCAGGATCCAAGTCGGTCAGGGACGTGTGCATGAACTCACCTTTGAAGTACTTCTCCAACGGGCCCTGGCCGTTGACATCGTTTTGAAGAGCAACGGTTCTATAGGCAGAGAACGCCCCAGGCAACACCGAAATGAAGCCGAAGTCCAGCTCGGTGGGCTTGTCCAAAATATTCAGCATCTTGTACTCGAAGTTCTGCGCGTAGACGAGGGGGTTTGTAAGGATCTGGCGGCCTTGAAGCTTAGCTTTAATCTCACCACAAGCCCCGGCGACACGGGGGTCACGGTCAAATTCTTTCCACAAGTGATAAAGCGACTTACCCAGAGGCTGAGTACCGGCATCGAGCAACACCACCACCTTGGGGTCGAGCACTCTCGCGAGCCCTTGGAAGCACCACCGGTGGGAGTTAATTTTTTTGGCATTCTTTTCCTTTAAGCAGAATAACAACTGGACGGGGACGGTCTTGTCGGTGGTCAACTTGACGGTGTCCTCGACCAGAGAGATGCCCACTCTGGTAGTGTATTCGTAGACATGTGCCTGCACTTTCTTGTCATTGACTTGCGATCGGGCCAAGCCGTCTTGGTAAACCCCCAACGCCGCGAGCAACGCCTGGGCTCTGGGGTTGATCTTTGAGCGACCATCGGAAACAATGCACACCACCACTTTCTTCCAAGCGTCGGCACCCCAGGTGCTCAGCCGTGACTTCAGCATAAGGTACTTAATGTTCTTAAACACACCCTTGAGGGTACGGGCGAGAAGAATGTCGTCTTCGTTGTACATGGTGATCACCACCATGAGTTCCGTCAGCCGAGGCACGGTACAGTGGATACCACGGAGAATGAACCCGTTGCGGAAAAAGTTAGACGGGCCACAGGTGACGGCAGTGTACCGCATGTAGGCGAACTCTCGCAGTAAACCTCCCTGTTCTTTATCGGGCTGGTAACCAGGATACTTCGATAACAATTCCGTAGCCACGGGACAGTCAAGCACCAAGTGCCCGTTGACCCCCAGCGTGACCACTTTATCCGATTCAAAGGGGTTGTCATCGTCGCTGTCGTTTCCCCGAACCGCTTCTCGTTCAGGTAATGCTGTGGTGAGTTGGAAGTTATCCCCCTCGATATCACCGTAGGCAATATTCTGGTCCCACTCGCGGTCTTCATCGTCAGCTGGAGGGGCAGTGAAGAGAGGCTGATTATAGTATTGCGGCTGGTACTGGGTGTGGGAGTACGGATCCAGCATCTCGTACTCCTCGTACTCGATGCTATCCTTCATCGGAGGATACAGCGGTGGCGGGGGGAGGTGGGAGGTGTACCCACTGGGCTGAGGCTGGGATGGCGGTGGAGGAGGAGTAGGGTACAGTGGCTGGTACAGCGTTGCAAACAGGTGCTGAGTCGGCGCTTGTGTGAACAGCTGGTCATAGGGGACACTGGGATTATATTCCAGATGATATAAGTTGGTTTGCGATGCCAGGTGGTCGCCGTCGTAGCCACTGGCAAACACCGAGTGCGGTTGCTGGTTCTGCCCGTAGTACTCCTCGTCGTCGTGGTACAGCGGTCGTCTCAGCCCCTGATCATGATACAGGGGTAATGGAGCCACGAGCGATGTCTGCGAGTGGTTTGGATGGTTCTGCAGCTGCTCATTGGGGAGGAGGTACTCCTCGTCTGGGGGAGGCGGCCGGTAGCTCATATCGATCTCTTCGCAGGTAACGAAGGGGCGCCAGCGCTAGTTTTAAAGGCGCGTGTCGCACATTCTCCGCTGGCGCGTGGCCTCCTCATCCCGCGCTGCACCTCCCCCCACGTAACCTGCAGTAGGGCTGTGTATGATCTATAACGAAATAGGCCATATTTGGCACGAGGGGTGACACCGTGCCAAGACCTATCACGGGTGAAAATTTGGCAACTATAGTGCAAAAACACACACTTAACGCTGATGCAAATACCAAACAACCACCAACAAGCATACGGGGAAGCCAAGCCGTGACCAGGTACAATCGTCTGGGCGACGCGTCTCTGTGGTGCGGGGTGGTAACCAGGGGCGATTAGCCCTTATGGGCGACATCTGTCGACACTGGCTTCGGGCCACCCACGGCGACGGTGGCTGGTGGTGACTAAAGGTAGATGGTGGTCACGGGCTGTGCCATTACCACTGGTGTAAATAGCGGTGCGTGTGCATGGCAACACGAGGCAGTGTCGTCGTAAATTGCGGGCGGGCATCGGCAATGTCCGATCGCAGCGAAGGCCTCCGGAGCTACTCCAGCCGAAAGTACACAGTAGTTTAGTGGCAGATGGTTAACGGCCAGAAAGAAACGAGAGTGTCAGACGGCTGATGGTACGACAAAGCTTCGTAGCCAGCTTTTGTGGTGTTGACCCTCGGAAGTCGCGTGGTAAGTCATTTCTCACCGTGCGAAATTAGTGCTAGCATCAGCCAAAGTTCGCGGCTGCGCCACCCTCGGTCACCCTCGGCCGCCCCTCGGTCTTTGTATAAACTACCATCAGACATATATTTCATCCGCTAAATAAAGTATATTGTTGCCTAATGGATCGTTAAATCAAAACATATAGGTATTTCGTAGTGGGTAGGGCGTCATCGCTTACCACCAGTGGTTCCACCCCCAGGTGGGACGGTTCCAGCCCCAGTTGGAACCCCACCCCCAGGAACCACCCCACGAGCCACCCCAGCCCGGGTTGAGGCCCCAGCCCCACTTCCAGCCAAAACCGGTCTCGAAGCCGTGGTAACGGTAGCGACGGCCGCCCAACCAGTAGTAGTGGTTGCCAGGGAGGAGGAACACCCCGTTGGCAGCGTCGGGGAGCGCAGCACCCTGAGCAGCGGCGACGGCTTGGTCACCAGCTTCCGGCGACTGCTCGTAGGCAGCAGCAATGTTGTTGACTTGGTCGTCCGACAATTGCACGCCGACAGCGTTGGCGGCCTGTCTGATCTCGTCGCCCGAGGGCTTATCGGTGCTGGCAGCCGGGGCCGTCTGCGATTCCCCAGACACTGGTTGTGCCTGAGCGGTCGCAGGGAGGGGAACGGCGTTAGCCGCGTCAGCGTTGGCAACGGCAGCGGCGTCGTCGTTGGGGACGGGAGCAGCAATGGCGACGGCAGCGACAAGGAGCAATTGAGTGAACTTCATAGGGATAATTTATCAGTGGGTTGGAAGCAGTGACCCCCCAATTTGTCCTCTATTTATACTGGAGCTCGCCACCAAGACCATTATTGTCGAAATTAAGGTTCAAGCGCTACCCGAGAAGGGCGGGCCTTGTTGCTTGCCTTGGCACGAAACTACCGCGCCTACACGACAAGTAAGCTCCTGTTCAAAGTCAGTGGTTTGCCTATGTTTCCGTTACTTCTTTTCTCAAGCTCGTCTTGAGTGACGGCTGGGCATCTGACATTGTCCTCTGCTACTTTGACCTTTAGTTGCAACTAAACTAAATTTAAAAGTGCAGCCAGGGGCGCATAACCGGTGGCCGCAAATCGCAGTCTTCGCTACCAAAACTGGCGAGCGCACCATAAATGAAGGTTCGACCACATTAACCGCCACACCCTCCCATGTGTGGCTGATGTTGAAACTCTTGATGGTTCTTGATGCTCAAACTCCAGTTGGCTCATCATACTTTGCAAGTGGAGAGTCCCTTCTGTTTCTCCTACGATTCGACACCTGGTGCCTGAACTTACTCAAGATGGACTCCCCTGGCTGGGTGCGTTTTTGCGAGAATGACCGACTATCCGTCAGACTAAAGACGCCAGGCGACAAGCGCCGTGCCTCATTTCCTCTGAATGAGTGTTTATCCCATCCCAATTGAGCCAAAATGATGTGCTTCCACCACAATTGCCGCAGGCACAAGTTGCCTAGAACAGGCTCGTATTCTGGTCACGGCTCATTCGTGTTGGTCTAATCAATGAGCAAATATTAGGTCAAAAGCGTTATCGGCCGCCAATGGTCCTTTAGTCTACCACCACACTTGCAACCCTATTTTAGTCGTGATCGACCCGAACTAGCCGATGATGCCACACAACCCCCTCGACATTGTCGTGAATATTCTGGCGAGTGTCGCCAACGTGATGACCAACATTTGAGTCTGACTGTTTTTATGAGGGAATTTTATCCGTCATTAAATTATTGATTTATGCCGGTGATTGTATCTACCGCTTCGCCTGAGCTCACGCTCTCAGCCATTGCAGCCGTATGAGGCACAGGTTTACTTTACGACATAATCCCTTGGCGTCATCACCATAATATTAGCCCTGTGCCTAATTGAGACTTGAGGCGTTCCGCTGAGGTGAATGTGGAAGAAATGCACCCACTTAAAGATACGAAGACATGTGACATACACAAACAGGGTTACATCGGCTTGCAAGCCAATCTAAAGTCAAATTACTACATTAGATCAATTTAAGTATTCATTCTATTACTGTTCTAGTTATCACCACTACAACTTGTGGTCTCTGATGACGTTTCTAATGTCGACGAGAGCCTCCTGGACCAACGTCGCCACATGTACACCCTTGTCGTTGTAGACCTCCGCTTCGCACAACAACCGGCTGTTGGCGTAGCGCAACGTGCGCTGGGAGAACCCCATCCACTTGGTGACGTCGAAGTCGTCGTCGTGGAAGTAGATGACGTGGTCCAAAGTGACACACGAGTAGATGAGGCCCTCGCCGACGTCGAGTCTCAACGTGCGGGCCAAAAGCGCCATCAACCACAGGTCGCTGATCACCGCCAACCCCACGTGCTGGTACTGTTTGTTCATCCCCACGATCGGCTGGTTGACCCCGTCTTCGTCACACCCGAATTGTTGGTACCACGACAACTTGCGGTCGGTGGGATCGAGCTTTTCCTCTTCCTTAGTGAGCGATAAGTCGTAGAGCTGTTTCGGGAACTTGTGGTAAGTCAAGTATTCCCGGCCGTCGGTGTTGATCTCCACTTCCTTGGGGCTGTTGACCCACTTGGGACGGAAGGGAGTTTGTAACAGGAACGGCTTCAACGGCATGTCGTCGATGTCATCGTCCTCGATCGACACCGCCACGGGCTTCCCCGCCTTTCGACGCTCTTCGGCCCACTTGTCGTACTTGCCTTGTTCCCTAGCAAAAGAGTTTCTCTTTGTAAGCGAAACAATCGCCACGTATTTGAGTTTGCCGTCTTGGAACCCTTTCACCAGGCGGTTGTTGAAGTTACGCCCATCAGACACATGGGTGACCTCCCAGTTCATCGGCGAGTCCTCCAACACCGCCTTGACGAAGTACAGATGGAACGAATGGGGCGTCATCTCGGGAGGACACGACTTCATCGCCACAAGCAACGCCTGGCCGGCGATGTTACCGCCATAGGCGCCTCGAACACCGCCTACCGGCTTGAGAAGCGGGCGCTTGCCGACGTACTTGTTCTCGCCGGTCTCGTTGACACCGAAGACGTCGTCAACGTTGATGGGTCCTGGAGCATAGGGCAGCATGGTGTACAGGAGAAAATGGCCGCCGTCGGGGTCGGAGTGTGATTTTAATCTCTGAACCCCACACTTCCCCGTGCGCATCGGCGCGGAGCGGCCGAGACGACGCTTGCGGGGCACTACGGGAAAACGACGCCGTTGTCAGGGTCCGAGGTGGGGTCGCCGTTAAGGTACCAACGGATGGAATATGTGGCTACTTTTTGTGACCTAGTACAAGATATATGCTGAATGAAAAAGTGGTTCGACCGCTATTTGTCGTGTGGGACGTGATCAATGATAAGACGCACGTGAATCTCGTCCCTCGGCATGGGCCTAGTAGCGGCATTCGTTTCCGAAAGCATGCGCGTTTCTCCACGGGAAGAGCAAAAAACAATGGACGAGTTGGGAATCGAACCCAAGACCTTTCGCATGCTAAGCGAACGCTCTACCAACTGAGCTACACGCCCGATTTGGAAAAAGTTGGGGTAATGTCAATTCAGAGGTGCTAGATATGTGTACAATTTGGGGTTTTAATGGTTACACTAGATTGAACAGTACTTTAAATGCATCATTCACAGTTTCATTATGTATATATGCAATATATATGCAATATAAATGGCTTACAAGCCCAAATCCTTGACAACCAACGACCGGCAGATGGGGTGGTACGAATCCTGCCACTTTTTGAAGTACTTCACCGCCAAGTCCCGATCAACTTTAGCCAACACTTGGTACAGAGGACGCACAAACTTCATGCGACCAACGGTGCCCAACCATTCAGCCATCTTTTGACAGTATTCAGGCACGCCTCCAGCCACTTGAAGCTTGTAGTAGCGAAAGACAATCTCGTAGTTCGATGAGGAACCCAATGTAGGGTATGCTTTGTCAATGGCAGCCAAGGTCGCTTGGTCCCATTTGTGTTGAAGCATAGTGTCGAGCCACACCACCACTTGGTTCGACGAAAACAGCAGAAGGTCATCTTCAGTAAACTGAGTGTAGTCACCGTTGGCTTTGCTCCATTTGTCAACCAATTGGTAGCATTGGTCAACCAAAGTGGTGTCAAAGGCAGGCTTGGGAGGCAACCCGGTGGTGTGTAACCAGGTCTTCCAGTCAATCAGATCAAGGATGTCCTTCTTGTCGGCAAAGAATTTGTAGAGACATTCCAAGAACTCGTCAGTGTCCAACAGCTTGTATCTGAAGGTCTTGAAGTAATGAGGGATAAAGGGGTCAAACACTGCTTTACCGCCAAGCTTTTGTTCCAAGTGCACCAACAAGCTCAGACCTTTTTCGTAAGGCACTTGCGAGAACGCATCATCGGGGTCGTCATCAGGAGTTAAGTCAAGGTAGAGCTTAGTGTAGCGGTTATCGGCCCCCATGTTGGCAATGACACCTTCGAGAGACGTCCACCCGATGATGGCAGAGAACAGTCTCATCTGAGCCCCGTATTCTTCAGGGTTGGGCAACCCCTTTTGCTTAGCTTCAGCAACAGCGATGGCCTCAATTATACGACGTTCAAGATACACCGTCCACCCTTCATTCAACCAGAAGTGCGACCACAGAGCCAGGGTGACTAAGTTACCCAGCCACGAGTGGGCAAGCTCGTGCGCCACCACTCCCACGCACAGTCTGTCTTTACAGATTAAAGTAGGGGTGAGGAAAGTCATGTTGGGGTTTTCCATCCCACCATAAGGGAACGAAGCTGGCAACACCAACGCGTCGTAAGTACCCCACTCGTAGGCAAACACCAACTTCTCGGCGATCTGTAAAAAGTTTTCCATATCCGCTTCAAACTCCCATTGAGCATCCTTCACTTTCACCGGTTCGCTGTACACAGTAGACCGAGGGCCAATCGGTAACCCAGTGATATCACCCGACGCCACCGTGATCAAGTACAGGGGGATGGGTACGGGCTGGTCAAAGTAGTAAGTGTTGCCTTCTTGGGAAAGAGGTCTACCACTCATCAACACCTTATAAGGCGAGGTAGCACTCAACTTGTAAGGGCATTTGACGGAGGGGGTATCGAAACAAGGCACCATCGATCTGGCGTGAATCGCTTCACATTGAGAAAACAAGTAAGGGGCCACCTTACCGTCAGTCACCTCTTTATCCAAGAATTGAAGCGCGGTGGTTTGCTCAGTGGTATCGTAAGTAATGGTGACGTCAAACTTCCCCTCCATCGGTTGCGGGAGGGTAATCTCAAGCTTGGACCCAAGCGGCTCTTTTCTCGAGTGAAGGGTGTACTCAGCCTTAGTCCCATTGACGGAGACCTCGTGGATGGTGATGTACGACGTGTCCAACTCCACCTTGGTAGCACTGGCGCCTTCAAGGGTGAACGTCACCTTCCCGTGGACGACGCGGGCATCGAAGTCGACGTCCATGTGGATCGCCCCTTGGTGCACCGTGAATTCTCGATAGTTCGATTGAGTGGTGGGATCAATGGCAGGCATCGTGGGGTGGGTGGGTGGAGAGGAAATGCTGAGAACCTACGTCTGGTTGTTGGGTGTGCGGCTTCTTAAAACCCACGGCGCCGTGAGGCCGATCAATGTGCGGCTGCGATGGCAGTATCTGGGGGACATTAATGTCAGATCTTGACACGGTGATGGTGATCGTCTCGGTGGTCAATGCTTATATAGCCCAATGTAACTAGCCAATGGAACCAGCGTTCGCGATATTTCTAAAGTGTGTCTTTGTGAGCGCCATGATGCCGACATTATGCCATAATTGGGCTATCAGAAGATGAGTGAATATACATCGGTTTAGTCGCAAAAACCGTTGTCTTAGTCCCGATAATTGATCATGCTAGTAATTCCATTGATACGAGTTTTGTCAGGGGCTGTACTGATGCGAGACACTATCGTATTGTGGCTGTCTTGTTGGCTTCGACGCTGCGAGTGCATGCCAGGGGGGGTTCTCTCCTTCAATAATGAAGGGACGCCGACATGAGCCCTAAGCGAATTATTGATTCGTGGCTCGTCGTCTAGCCTAAATCCATGCAACTATCGAACCACACCCCACAGAAATGTCTCGATCGCTGTTACGAACCCCGGCACCTCTAGAGGAGGGGCACACCTCACCGCTCACCACCTCCCGACGCCACCCACAGTAATGAGCAAAGGCGTGTGTGAATACGCGTTTGCCGTGCTTGAAAACAAGCTCAAGGGCACTCCGTTGAAGCTGCTTACCAGCTACGAGCCCGACACTACCCTCACTTCGCAGCGGTACCCGCTTTTCGTCACTTGGAACCGTAACGGCAACCTTCGCGGGTGTATTGGCACCTTCGCCGACATGCCTCTCGAGCAAGGGGTCAAGCGGTTTGCATTGTCGCTGGCATTTCAAGACCTGCGTTTCCCGCCCATCACCGCCTCTGAGTTACCCCAGTTATCGGTGAGCGTTACCCTATTAGCTAATTTCACGCCCATTGATAAGTGGGACGATTGGGAGGTGGGTGTTCATGGTCTCAGAGTCGAATTTGACTACCACCACCGCCCCCACTCCGGCACATTTTTACCACTGGTAGCCGAGGAAGAAGGGTGGGACAAAAAGACGACTGTGTGGAACCTTCTTCGCAAAAGCGATGTGTTCGATGTCGCTAAATCAGACACCGTTCGATTTTATGAGCAGGCTTTGGCCCACAAAACCATGGAGTTGACGCGCTATGAGGGCTTGAAACTGCTGATGCAGTGGTCTGAATATGAGCAGACCCATAAATAGGGCGGGCCTCTCTCGCTACCTGAATACGATCCTGTCATGAATGAATGTTTCACCTGCGACTGTAATTGCGACGAACGCATCCCTCAGCGGATCATCTGCACTGCTAGCCACCATAATATATACATGTGCTGGAACTGCAAGACGCTCTGCTGTGAGCGCGACTCGGTACCGGAACCGGCACCAGCACCGCAGTACCCACAAATGCTCGTGAGCACCATCGGATCGTCCACCGTGATCACTCCCGCGGTCAGTCGCCGGCCGGCGGCGGTGCCTGCTGATCACCGGCCTTACAGCGTCGTCTATCTGCTGCGGCTTCGTGTTTAGTCGCGTATGCATTGTTGAAACACCCACCATGACCACCGTCGTCTATTTTTGAAAATTACTTAAACACCCACCCCGACACCCGGTTCCACCAATGTCGATGTTACAACAATACAACTGTGGCAAATGCGGGTGCTACCTTACCATACATCACAAATCTGAGCGGAGCGGGGTGGTGTCTCTACGGTGTTCGAAATGCGACAAAGTGTGCTGCCAGCAGAAGCCGGCTCGTCGTTAATTAATAGCTCGTTCTAAAGGGGGTGGTTCGGTGTTGTCTGGTCCAACTGGCCGTCTCCAGCTAGCGTCATACTCAATATAGGAAGTAATACAGGAATTGTCAACCATTCAACGCCTTCAACCGGTCACGCATCTCGTCGAGCTCGTGGTGGTCGTCTTCAGCAATCACATCGTCCACCACCGGCTCTTCGGCGGCGAACTGAGGCACTTCGGTGTCGATCAGGTTGAGCTTGTCTTCCGTCAAGGCAGCGATGATCTTATTCACTTCATCGTTGGATTCGCCTTCCAACTCATCGTCCTCAATCTCTAAGTCAACCATATCGTCCATCATCTCATTGATAATGCCTGCTTTACACAACTCTTTCTGAAGTTCTTGCATAGTTTGCGAGATTGCACCCACGTGGACAAGCTGGTTGACATCCTTCATGATCATCGTCAGCAGCCCCATCAGCTGGGTCAACTTCACCATCTGGAATTGCTCATTCACCGCCATCGTCACCAGCTCTAACCGGGCCTTCAGCGTGTGGAGCTTAGTGTACTGTCGACGGATGTTGATGAGCTCGCGGGCGTATAACCGGGCCAGCTTGACGTCGCCAGCCTTGACCAGCTTCTTTATAAGGGTCTCGGTCTTCTTTTCGAGCGGCTTTAGCTGGTTCATCGACCGGTCGAGCTCCCGGCTGTTTTTGCGGAGCAAGCTGTTAATCTTGCGCATCTACCGGTTAGTAGTGTCCTCGACATCATCACTAGGGATTCACATACCTGTTCCTTCGGGTCCGGCCCGTATACCGCTCGCTTTATGTAGTCCATGGTCGGTGTCGCTCGAGCGGTGTTAGTGCGAGTGATCAGCCACTTGGGGTTAACTCGCACCCCACCATTAGGGGTACAAAAGTAATGGCGGTTTGCTATCGAGGTATCGTGTTGTCTCTGATATGACTTGATGTGTTGGTAATCCAAAACTTTCTATGTTGCCGATCCAACTCAAGGGGGCGACTCAGAGCAAGTCCCGGAAACGAGAGCGCCGCGTTGGCCACGATAGTCGAGTTTCTAGACTTTATCTAGTGAATATTGTTAAGCTTTACTTTTGACAATACTGCCTCAAGTAGACTTTCAGCCTCAGCCCTCATAATTTCACGTCGTCGTTCCGCTGCCTCTATAATTAGCATCACGCAATTGCCTCCCGCACTGCCCCTCCACAATCTCACAGTGTCGCGATAAAACCCACTTGCATTGTCACAACCAACCTACCATGTCGAGACCAAACCAAGGGCTTCAAAAGCTTTTATTGATTCTCCTCGCGCTTATCTTCCCGCCGCTCCCGGTGATCGTCCTCAACAACTACTGCGTGTGGAACCTGTCGACGTTGCTTGTGGTGCTATTCACCCTTTGCGGTCACTTCCCCGGGATTATTTATGCCATCTGGTTTATCCTCACTAAGAAACAACCTAGAAATGGTTACCAGCGTTTAGATGATGAACAAAATGTCCCCACTCCTGTCAACGGCAGCGAAGGTCACCTGTCAGCGCCGTTGAACTCGTCCTCCGCTGACGAGCCTCCCACTTATGAAGAATCGCGTCAAGGCAGCACCAGCACCCCTACTTTGGCGACCAAGTCTGCTTCTGACAACAAGATTCAGACTTAGTGTTAAATATCTAATGACTATATTAAATGAACCCTAAATTTTTAACCGCTAACTGTTTTGTATCGCCACCATCGCCTTAGCCACGAACCCTTCGAGGTGGAAAATTGGCTTTTGTCCCAACAGCATCCGTTCGTCAAAGACGGCCGCGTGTTCCATCAATGTCACCACTAAAGGCGTATTGTGAATGAAAAGCTCCACTAAGCGTTGCACTAATGTCTTAAGTACCACCTTAGCGGGGATACAATGCGACAACAACTCGTAGAATGCGCTTCGGATGCGAGCAAGCAACTTCACCGACTGTTCATTTTTGATATCTCGAGCAATGTTGTTAATGATCACCTCCCAATCCAACGTCACCACCGGCATTTGCGCCGTTAACACCAGGTTTTGCATAGCGAGGGTTTCAAAACTGAGGAGGGCCCGTCGTAAATTACGCTGAGAGGCCACAGCAATTTTGGCAAGTACTTGGTCACGTTGAGAGTCATCAGCAAACTTAACTTTTTCCTTTTCAGCGATGTGGCCCAACACGCTGACGATTTCTGGTACTTCGGGGGCACCAACGCGGACTAATAAAGTTCTCAGTCGAATGGGACTAATGATAGATGAAATCAGGGTACAAATCATCACCAACCGGATCTGGGACGAGTACTTTTCCATCGTTCGTCTCAATGCCGCCTGGGCATCGTGAGACAACGATTCGGCCTCGTTGATGATGACAATCCGGAAGTGGTGGTGACGTTTCAGACTCATGTCCACTTGTTCGGTTTGAGCAATTTCTTTAAGTAAATCTTGGATCACTACTCGGTCATTGTTGCCCATATCAGAGGGAGTGATTTCGAGATGATGAGGAGACGACAATACATTGAACTCGAGCTTTTTGTTAGAAGGGGTAGTGAAAGTTTTCACGTCGATCTTCAATCTCTCTGCCCCCCGGTCAAAGATCTCGTTAAGCGTGGCATAAATTCTGGTCTTTTTCCCTGCCCCAGGGGGACCATAGATGAGCAAATGGGGAAAGTCGCCCGACTGTGCAAGGGCTTTGAGATTGGCATTAATATCCTGATGGTACAGCAATTGGTCAAGCTGCTTTGGGCGGTAGCGGTCGACCCAGAGAGACATGTTGAGATGGTTACCCTTAACGCGACGCGTCTGAAAAATGACGCTTTGGTGAGGAAGCAAGCGATATTGGCTAATGAAAAAAAAAAAGCCACCAGAATTGTCTCGACGATTAAATGAATCTCAGCAATCTTCTAATTCATCTGATACGCTTACGTGTACGCTTCGTGAAAAGTGATGGAAAAGTGTTGTAATTTCGAAATTTCATCAAATGATGAATACTTCGGAAAAGTAGATTGAATTGAATTTTGTTATTACGTTTGTACACAATCTATTACATGCACTTTTACTTATCTTCCTTTTACTTCTTCTCCTTCTCCTTTTTCTCCTTTCTCTCCTTCTTCTCCTTCTCCTTCTTTTCCTTTTCCTTCTTTTCCTCATCCTTGTCGTTGTCGCCATTCAACAAGTAGATGGCCAGGTGCTTGGTTTCGGGAATCTCGAGGTCGCTCATCAACCCAGTGGCAGTGTCGTAGAGGAACGCCCACACTTCGATATCCTTCAGGTTCAATGCCTTAGCCACGGGAGGAAGCGTCTTCACCACCTGGGCCGATTGCACCGCATTCAACTCAGACAAGTGCCTGGCTCTATCGTCCTTGGACTTGATCTTCTTGAAGTCATCGAAGTGAGACACTCTTAACGACCGCACCGGGTTCAACCACAAGTCAAGCACCCCACCCACCGGTGTCGACTCCATCGCCGCATTGACCCCACCACAGCCAGTGTGACCTACAACGATGATCTTCTTCACCTTCAAGTTCTCCACCGCGTACTGGATAACCGCTTGAGAGTTGATATCGGTGGGGACAATGACATTGGCAATATCCTTGTGTTCGAAGATTTCCCCGGGGTACACACCAAATGCCGCCAGTGACACCCGCGAGTCCGAGCAGGTAATCACCAACGTATGGGGCTTTTGGCCCTTACCCGACGTCTCCAACACTAACGATTCCGTCTTGTTAAGGTTGGTGGCCCAGTTCTTATTAGCGTCAAAATAGTCGTCCTTAGTAGCATTATCGGGAATGCGGAAGAAACTGGTGTCAAGCTCCACCGAGTCCCGCTTAAGCTCGAGGGTACCATAATCAAAGCTGGAGTCAATGTAGATGGCAGACACCGACGACGCAAGCGTCAAGTAGCTGATAACGGAGGAAAAGAGCATGGTGCAAAGTTTATTGCAATCCCCATTACCGCTGAGTATTTATATCCATAGCTCTGAATGATTAGAGTAACCCGCCCTTCTCGATCCGTCAGAGCATTTTCACATAATTTTCTTGGTATTTTGATTCGGCACCTCGTCGTAAAAGCGAGATCTTCTGCTAGAACACGAGGCCCCCCTGGGGGGTCGAAACAGGCATTTGTAATTATACCGAAAACAAATATAACAGCATCATTTGACGTTGCTTAGGCTCATTTTATTGGTCACGTCACTATTATCTTTGAAATTCCCTTGATTTTGACCTGCTTGTGTAAGTGCCGTTTGCCTGTGGTGTAATGTTAAAGCTTAATCGGTTCGCGTCGAAGTGTGGGGGCAGTCTCGCTGCGGCGACATCCGGTGACAATAACATTGTCGTTGATGATACACACAAATCGGAGGTGAGGACCGTTTCCAATCCAGATTGACTATTCTCATAGCAGTGGTTCTCGTGGCATTCTTTTCCGTGGTCTTTTTCAGGTGAATTTTGCCTCAAAATGCCGACTGGGCTGTATCTACCGCAATGTGCCTGAACCCAAAGTGTAAACATGTACGCGGCACCAATAGCTGCAGATATCCCCACACTGCCACAGCCTACGGACTTCTCCAGCGAATAGACAATGGTCAACCATCCTCCGATAGCCTGCGCCAAGAGACGCCGACGCACTGGGGCCAATTGACACTTGCATAGTGGCGTGTTCCTAGCTGTCCCCCTCGCCTAAGGCGGGCCCCGCCAAATCTTTTCAAAAAAACACATCTTCAAAGGTCATTAACTTGCTCCAAACGCGTACCACCATCACTCAACGCCAAACGCCACCACCTCTCCTTTATCGCCACGTCAATCCCCACCTCAGTGTGCCCTACAAATTCTCTCCCACTTTCTCGTCCTCATTCAAACCGTGACCAACATCACTTTCCGATACTAACACGCTACCCATCACTCGCCATGGCGTACTTAATAGCGTGTTTAGGTCGACGAGGTTGTTGGAGGGGAGGGCTCCGACCGCTGAGTGTCTGTCCTGCACAGAGCCGACGGTGCGAACCCCACGATAGGCATACTAGACGATTACCGCTGGGATCGTCCGAAACTCATCACCCCAGCCATGACTCGATCAGAGCCACCCGAGCCCCCAGGGGCGACGTTGGCGTCGTCATTGCAATTCCATCCCAAACAGCCGTCAACACCCACCAAGATTTTCGGCATGGAAAATTTCGGCAACACTTGCTACTGCAACTCCATTCTCCAGTGCTTGTTCTACCTGGACCGCTTCCGCGACAACCTCGTCAATTACGGCTACCTGGACACCGGCGAACAGCGTCGGTACAAGCCCGAAGTCAAGGGGGTCGGCGCCCATTCGTTCACCGTCAAGTATGAGCAGTTAATCCAAAATAAGCTCAAGGAGGAGAAGGGCGACGAAGCCGTCGACGCCAATGCCTCTACCGGTGCTCCTAAGCGCAAGGGACTGATTTTCGGCCTCAAATTCAACAATACTAACCCGGAACCGTCACGGATGCCCAGCGTATCGCTGGCACTGCAGTTCTCCCACCCACAAATCATGCCTGCCGGCCAATGCGAAGGGCTCAGCACGCCTCAACGGATCGAGGTGATGAAGTGTCCTGAACTTGCTAGGTTACCGGTCCAGGCCACGCGGTGCAATAATACTTTAATCAAGCAAAACATCACCACATCAAAATCGCTGCTGATGCTTCTCGACGATAACCTGGTGCAATCGCTGAACGGCAGTGGCTCTGTTGGCGGTGAAGGGCTGTCGATTATCGTTGTCGGCATCCCGTACCCGGAACCGTTCCTTCTGAGTCCCGTGAACGCGTTTGCGGAAAACCCGCTGAGCGATCACCGCAAGAAGCTGGCGTTGATCAACGGACCCATCATCAACTTGGACTCTCCGCTTTGCGTTAAGGCGCAAAACGAAGATCTGTGTCTCATGTACGCTCTCCGAGACATGTTCGAGGCAATGATCGACAACCGGCTGACCACCGGGGTGGTGTGCCCGCTGTACTTTATCGCCAAGTTAAAGGCGAAAAACTTTTTGTTCAGCCAGAACAACATGCATCACGACGCTCACGAATTCTACAACTACTTGCTCAACGAAATCATCGACTGTGTCCAGCGAGATTCGGGGGGTACCAAAAACTGGTGCACCGACATTTTCCAGGGAAAAATCACCAATGAGACCAAGTGTCTTAGTTGTGAGACCGTCACCCTGAAACACGAGCACTTCATCGACCTCTCGGTGGATATCCCGCCGCTGGACCACCGGCTGTCGCACCTGTTATCACACTTACTTAATAACTTCAGCCAGCTGGAAGTGTTGACCAACCAAAACAAATTCTACTGTAACCGATGCGCTCTGTTGCAAGAAGCGGTGAAGACAATCAAGCTTGCAAAGCTCCCCGAGGTGTTGGTGATTAATATGAAGCGGTTCAAGTACGACGAGCTGGTGGACCGTATGGTGAAGCTTTTCGACCTGATATCGTACCCATTCAACCTCCGGTTATTCAACACCACTGACGACGTGGCACTGGAGCTGATGTACGAGTTATACGCTCTCGTCGTCCACATTGGTGGAGGTCCCACCCACGGTCACTACGTCGCCCTTTGTAAGTACCGTCCTGGGGTGTGGCTCTTATTTGATGACGAAACGGTGGAAATTGTCGACGACCTGTACGTCATGAGGTTCTTTGGTAACTCCCCCGGGTTAGGGTCAGCGTACATTCTCTTCTACCAACACCTCGGTGAAGACCAGAGTCAGGAGGGCTATAACACCTCAAGAATCTTCAACAGTCATGACTACTACGAACTCCAACACTACTCGCAAGAAAAGCTGGCCACGGGGTCGCACTCGCCGCTGTCGAAGCCCGACGACCTGGTGTCGCTGTCGATTCCGTCGATGGCCACTACCGAGCCCAGACCTCCGCCCATTCCGACGATGGCAGCAGCAACACCAGCAGCAACCGCGGCTTCAACCGGCACCATACCGACTACACAAACGGGGTCGGCGCCGCTTCCCGACAAGCGGCTTTTCAAGCTTAATTTCTTCGACAAATCCGACAACGACTTGGAAAAGAACGGCCGCACGTCGCTGTCGAGTCTGATCCCAGCATACTCGCCGTACGTCACTTACCCGGCACAATCTACGGATACGCTAGAGGACACGGCGCCGCCACCGGCACCTCTCAACCTGGCCCCAGCCCCAGTACCGGCGCCGCCACCGATGGCTCGCAAAAAGCTGTTGTTCCGTCGCCGCGATAAGCTGCTGTCAGGGGCAGGTCCCACGCCAGAAACTAATGGCGGCAATGACATGGAGCGCAGAAAGAGTATATTTGGGTTCAAACGGAAGGGTTAAACTTTTAGAGTAAATTACACATAGATTGTAATCTTTGTAGCATGTACAAATTGTGGTTTTTCGTCTAATACCAATACCTTAGTCAAATGATATCAACCTTGATTTGTCACTCTCAATATTAAAAAACCCCAAACATTCTTACAAAATCACAAATTGGAACATTAGGGGATTAAATTATCTATGGTCAAATAAAGCAGGTCTTTAATAAAATATTTCATAAATATGACTCCATTAGTGTTTTTGTTCTTTGGCGTCAACCGCGTTCGCGTGGCAGTACAGCGCGACTAGATCCGATCTGCTAGCAGGCAAATGAACTTCCTCTCGAGTGCCTTGAGCAGCTTGACTGGCACCAGCATCCCTTATACGTTTAAGGAGAAGGTGGCCGATAATGTTGGCGGCGTGTGGACGTTACACCGTGGGGTGAACCCTAAGAATCAAGAGGAAGTACTGATCTTTGAATACCAGGTGAAAGAGAACCCAAGAGCGGAACCGTTGGCCAGAAACGCGTTCAAGAAACTTAAACTGATCAGATTCCCCCAAGTGGTGTCGGTATTGGACTTTATCGAGCTGGATCAGGGCGTCCACCTCATCACCGAACCCGTGACTCAGTTATCTTCGTACCTTTCCACTCACGAGCTTTCTGAGGACGCCAAAGTGTTTGGCATCCACGGCATCGTGGCGGCAGTGGCATTCATCAACGCTAAATGTAACTGTGTCCACGGTAACATCAGTGAATCGCTGGTGTTTGTCACTTCGCTGGGAGACTGGAAGTTGTTGGGGTTCGAAATTTGCACTAACTTGACGCTGGATCCTGACCAACCCATCTACCGCAACTCGAATCTTTTGCCTCAGTTCCTGTCGTTGGTACCGCAGAACTTTGACCACGAACAGCTACGCCAGTTCCCCACTAAGCTTGACTCCTATGAATTAGGTAACTGGATTAATCAGGTGTTTGGTGGTGCTCAAGGCGTTCCCAAGCCCTTAGCCAACGCCACTCGCAAGCTTTGCAATGCTCTGGTGACGGTGAGACCAACTACAGAAAAGTTTGCCTCGGAAACAGCGTCTTTCTTCGATAACAATGACATCATCGGGTTCAACCGCGAGTTGGATGAACTCAAATTCAAACAAGCCGATGAAAAGTTGGCATTTTGCAAATATAACTTGAGCTTCTTGGATACCGAAGACGACGTCGCTGCCCGATTTCCTCCCGGGATCTTGGGCCACAAATTGGTGCCAGAGCTTGTGTCGCAATACACTAATTTGACCAAGTTTAAGCACCAAGGGACCCCTGAAGAGATTGCTGCCAGACAAGAGACGATCAACTTATTGCTTAATTATATCATTCGTCTCGGCACCAAGGTCGACGAAGCCGTGTTCAGCAAGTACATTAAGCCGATCTTGTTTGAAGCGTTCCTCCTTCCTGACCGTCAAGTGCGGCTTATGCTTCTCAACAACCTTAATGACTACCAACAGCACTTGCTGGACTCTGAAGTGCAACAGAAGATTTTCACGCCATTGCTTCTGGGGTTCGCTGATACCAATTTCTTGATTCGGGAGACTACACTCAAATCCATCACCATCATTATCGACAAGATCTCCCAGAAACAAGTCAACAACGAGTTATTACGGGTGTTGGCTAAGCTCCAACAGGACCCGAAGCCGCTGATCCGGGTCAACACATTGGTGCTCATCATCAAAATATCCAGCAAGATCTATACCAACTCCAAGAATAGTGTGCTCATCACCGCTCTTTCCAAATCATTACGGGATTCGTTTACGCCGTCAAAGATGATGGCGCTTTCTGGGTTTGAGTCGCTTAAGCTGGACTTCTCGCTTGAAGAGATGTGTGCTAAAGTGTTGGGTCAATTAGCCATTGCCCTTATGGACCCTAAGAGCTCTAAGGTGCGTAAGGAGGCGAAACGAGTGTTTACTCTCTATTTGGACGAGGTGGAGAAGCATGCGCTGACCCTTCCCGAAAACGAAGAGAGCGAGGACCAAGAAGAAGCCGACTTCTTCTCGAGAATCACCCCGAACGCCGGCACGCAAGCGGCGTCGTTGGCGCTGGGCGCCTACTCGTTCGGGTGGTCGGTGGTCAACATGTTCGTCACTGAGCAAAACGTCAAGGGGCTGATGAACGACGACCTCAAGTCGCTGACGCCAGACCTTACGCGGGTGCTGACGCCTACCCCCTCGCAAACTGTTTTAACTCCTACTGATGGCTGGGGTAGTGCTGCCGACGATGACGATGACGATGGCTGGGGTGCCGCTGACGATGTTGCCGTGGAACCTACGCCAAAGTCAACGACGACGATTAAACTGGGACCGCGAGCCACTAAACCATTGACCACGAAGCCATTGACGAAGCTGACGACCAAACCCTCGGTGCGGGCTTCAACTACTACTAAACCAGCTACCTCAACTTCATCATTAAAGCTCGGGACGAAGAAACCTATTGGCCTGACCCTCCAGCTTCAAGTCAACGATAACGACGGCGATGACGATGGCTGGGGTAATGACGATGATGGGTGGGGCAACGGCGACGACTGGTAGAGTACATACGTAAGATACATTCAATGGAGTACATCTAATTGAGTCAATTGAGTATACATCTAACTGAGCCACATGTGGCTGGTTATGAAGGAGAAATTGTAATTGGTATCGATTTTCGTGGTTTTTTCAGGTGTTTCGGGGCCGGAGCCGGAGGGGCACCGCCGATGCCGCGCCGCATCGAAGCCCCGGCAGCAGCGGACGCGCGGGGGGCGTGCGGTTGGGGCGTTCTCGAAGCATCACCCTCGGGGAACGAGGGCTATCCCTAGCTCCCGTCCTGCACACGGTATGCAGGGTAATAACGAGACGAATGAGTCGACATATAATTACAAAGACACTCGGGACAAAGATAGCCCCATGAACCCATCGCCTAGCCTTGAGAATTAGCCACGTAGCTCAATTGAAGGCGGAGAATTTAACTCCGTCAAATCTGAGCGTTTCACCTGCGATTGCGGCTGGCAATGGCAACGTTGGTGGGGCCTTGCCCCCTAAAGTTGCTGTCGCGACCACCGCCACCGAATCGGTCACATGAGGGCGATTACCTCATTGGGCATGGCGTAGCAATTGTAACGTGCCCCCCAGTATATAAACCATGGGGGTGCCGGCAACCACGTCAACTGCTCCCCCATCTCCTTAATCATGTCGAAGATTCTCATCGGTGCAGCAGCCGTGCTCGGCGGCGCCTACTTGTACGACAGAAATGTCCAACCCATTTTCTCCAAGACCACCCAGCAACAGGCGGAAGCCTCTGCTCGTCAAATCAACCAGACGTTGCAATCGGCCTCCAAAGACGCCAGACAGCTGTGGTCGGAGGCTAAGCTGCAATTGCAACAGCAGCTTGACGCCGCCCAGGCCCGCGTCGACGACGTCCTGAACCAAATCGCTCAATCGGACACCTTCAAGTGGATCAGCGACGAGCTCAAGGACTACAAGAGCGATGCCAAGGCGTACAAGTACGCCGTCACCGACCTTTTGACCCCGGAAGACCAGAAGCCCTACCTCACCCAGCTTGTGCACAAGTACATTGACTTGGTCAACAAGCTCGGCGGCCCTGCTCCCGAACGCCACCCGTTGCTGGTGTCGGAAGACATGCAGAGAAAGGCGTGGCTTGCGGCTTTGGAGAAGGACAACACCAATGCGGAAAACCGGTTGGAAAACTTGAAGTTGGAAGGCGAACGGCTGCTTAACTCGTGGAAGAGCTGGGGCCGCGCCACCGCTGACGACATCAAGTCGGAATACTACAAGGGCAAGCGTCAATTGAACCGCCTGTTGAACCGGGCTGACGAACAGATCGACGCTGCCAGAGACCAGGCCGTGTACAACTACGAACAGGCCAAGAAGAACTTGGACGACGTTGTGCGCAGCGCCGACTCGCTGAAGCTCGACGCCGCCAAGCGCTCGTTCCAGAACGCGTTCCAGAACTTGAAGTCCTACGGCGACGACTTGGTCAACGAAGTCAACAAGAAGTTGTAATTGCATGAGTGAATACACGTATTATTAGGAAATGGTAGAAATCATTGAAAGTGAATCAATCTAGGAGGGCGCGATAAACCTTCAAACAATAAACATGGTATAAGCATTTCAACATGAAGATGAATACTAGATGTTACTGAAATTCAAGTCTACACTTGGTGTTGGTTTCTGGTGATGTCTGGTGTAGACTTCTAGTACCCTCTTATATGCAGTCCGCACTCCTCGGAGTTTATCGCAGACTCTACCAACTCTTCCCCACACTATGCTTGGGGCCTCCCGCTGCGTGCCTCGCCTTTACGGCGCCAACGTCGAGCTGTTATACAAGCTGGTTGGCGCCACTACCACTGCCGATCTCTTGTCACGGCTTGGTTTCGTCGCCCACCCGAAAGCTGGGCTTGTCCATTGGCTCCCACCGGGGCTCGCCATCCTCAACCGGGTGGAGCTGATTGTCCGCAAAAACATGGATAATACTCAATTTGAGGAGGTTAGTCTTCTGTTGTTGAGTCACAATGAGTTGTGGAAGCGGCTGGGCCGGTGGCAGCTGCTGCTGGAGCTATTCAAGCTCAGCGGTGATGAGTACCTTGTAGTGCCTACAGCCGAAGAGGATATCACTGATTACGTGGCCCTGCTGATCACTTCTTACAAACAACTTCCTTTGCGTTACTATCAGATCAATCAGAAGTTCCGCAATGAGCTCCGACCCAGAGGGGGTTTACTTCGTGGTAAAGCGTTCATGATGAAGGATGCCTACAGTTTCGATGCCAGCGAGGAAAATGCTATGAAAACTTACGACCAAGTTGTTGAACTGTACCACCGCATATTTAAGGAACTTAAAGTGCCCTACGTGGTGGCTAATGCTGATCTGGGGGATATTGGTGGTAACTTAAGTCACGAATGGCACATCTCCCACTCCACCGGGGAAGACACTGTGTTTACATGCGACTCTTGTGGCCACACCAGTAACATTGAAAAGACTACTAGTTACCCTGAAGAAGCCACTGACGTTAACGACGTCGCCGTCCATTACTTTGGCACTACCGATAAGCAAACGGTGGTGTGTGCCTATTACCCCGCCTCGCGCAAATTGGATGCCAACTTAGTCAAACTTGAAGTACCTGATATAGACTTGAATTGGACTGACCAAGACGCTATCGTCGCCCATTTCACCGCCGAGGAAGGGTTACTTTCACGTAAAGTGGTGCGGATGATGGACCTGCGGCTCACGCTGCGGTCAAACTTCCCCGACTTTCCCTTCCCCTTTGTCAACCGGATCAACATCACCATGCTCACTGATGTTCCCATCGTGTCTGCTGAAGCAGGCGAGATCTGTGGCCAATGTGAAGATGGCATTTTACAAGCGTCCAAAGCGATTGAAATTGGCCACACTTTCTACTTGGGGACCAAGTACCTGGAGCCTATGGGCTGTGAAATCGATATCCCTGATTCTACGGGTAAATCCGTACGTCAACCGCTTTACATGGGGTGCTATGGTATTGGTCTTCTGCGGATCATTGCTGCTGTTGCCGAGATCAATCGTGATGAACACGGTCTCAGATGGCCAGCGGCATTGGCTCCGTGGTCGCTTACGGTGGTGGAAGCCGGTAAAGACTCTAGTGCGTACGCCGACTTCTACAAGGACTTAGATGAGGCTGGTATTAACTACCGCATCGACAACCGTGCCAAAGTCGGTATTGGTCGCAAGATCAACGACTCCAACATGATGGGGATCCCCTTGGTGGCGATTTTGGGCAAACACTACCCCACTGTGGAAGTGGAAGTGCGTGGTAAACGCCTTCTGGAGCTGTGGCAGGACGTCTACGCCTCCGGTGAATTTGACTGGGACGTGACTTACGACGACAACGGCAAAGATACTAAGCACATGGTGCACAAACGCGGGTTCGCCAAGGTGGTGGCGGCTCTCCTCCACGACATGTAAATAGATTGCTCCAGGACGTGTACATACTAGCTTTCATTGTCGCTACTGTGTATTGATCTATAGATGGGCCCCTCTCTATAATACAATGTATTATGATAACGAAATAACTGCGACTAAATCAAAAGTAAAACCATTAAACATCAAGAATCGTTACTCGTCAGCTTTGGTCGGGGCGTCCTCGTCCGCCACCTCCTCGACTTTTTCGGTGTCGTCGTCGTCGCCGGTCACCTCATCCAGCATGCCAAAATGCGCCAACAACAGCTGGGCCGACGACGTGTCCAAGTAGATCACGCCGTTCTCGTTGGTGATGGCGTTCAGCTGCAACAACTTCTGCAACGTGATCGGCAGCCCGGCGACGTCACCAAGCCCTTCTTCCTCCATCTCCGGGTCATGCATGTCGCTGTCACGGCGGCCGCTCTTCAGCAGGCCCTGTTGGCCGATCTCGTAGCCGTCGCCGTACATCTGCTTGTACAACTCGCCGTAGGGCGCCAGAATACCGCCATACTTCTTGTCGCCCTTTTCCGCCAACTCGACGCGGGCAATGATCTTGTCGTACCACTGTTCAAGGGTTTCGCCGTGGGCGTGGTCCAAAAGCGCCACGATCACCACCAGCATGTTGTCGCACCCAATGCCCAGGCCGCCCAGGTTGGGGGCGCAGCACAATTCCATCAATTCTTCACAGATCTCCACCAACAGCTTGCGCTCGTAGATGCCGCGGCGCACGCACTCGACACAGTTTTGCGAAGTCAAGCAGTCCCAGATACCGTCACAAGCAAGCACCACGAACTCGTCGTTGGCGTAGTTGATCTCGTGCTGGATGACATCGGGGTAGCACGTCACTATCTGTTCTTCAGGGGGCAAGTTGACGTTTTTCTTGAACTCAAAGTCACCGATACCCCTCAGCAACGCCAAGTTACCGTTGACACGGCCCATGTCGACGTAACCGCCGGCAGAGCAAATACGGGCCTTTTCGCCTTCGTTGGAGGGCTTGTGGTCGTAGGACAACGCCTTGGCATACCCGTTAATCGACATGATCGTACGCGAGTCACCGGCGTTACCGCACACCACCTTGGAGGCGGTGATCAACGCCAGGGTGGCGGCACAGCCGGAGTCGTCGTCACGCATGAAGAAGTCTCGGAGGATCGCCTGGTCACACAGCAAAAACCCTTCTTTGAGGGCGTTTATGTAGTCGCCGGTCTTGTAGGCGTCGGTGGCCTTGATAAGCTCGTGCAAGTGGTCTCCGGTGAAGATGGCGGCCTTCTCACCGCCGTGGCCGTCGTAGACGCCGAAAAACGCCACGTGGTCCTCGCTGCCGTCGTCGGCGGGCGCGGCGGCGGTATTGTTGTTGTTGGCGGCGTTAGCGCCCTCTTCGTCGCCGTCGCGGTAGTCGTGGACCTGCTTCATGTCCAAGATGGTGGCGTGGGCGTCCTCCATGTTGATCCGCCACCCTTGCATACACGACAACCCGTAGGCCACGTAGTTATCGCCGCCCAGCTCCAGGGCTTTTTCCTTAAGCGGGGAACTCAAAATCTGCCCCATGGTTGGTTGGTGGTGTCGTCAGTGCTTATCCAGTGGAATACGTGTGGCTGAAAGTGTCAACAAGCCAATAAGGTCCTCGGTGGGGCGCTGGCACGGTCTCTGTTTACCCCGATGGAAGTCGACGATAGGTAGAAAAATTCTTCGTGTCTCGCACGCACAAATTTAAGATACCAATCGGGTGAGGTCATGGGTACACCCCCGGCGGTGGTGAGGGGCGGAGGATGGTGATGGGAGGACAGGGGAGGTAGAAACAATACGTGATTTGTGGTAGAAGGTAGTTAGTGTGGTTATCTTAACGTTCCCGACGGCTCCGGCTTTAGTATATCTCAGTCTAGGGCTACAACCACTGGGCGCGATGGCAAAGTGGTTTTGCTTTTCTCTGGCCTGTTTGTATGCGGAGGGTGGCGCGCTGGGGGTTATGCGGCGCCGAGGCCGTCGCCACAGTGAGTGATGACCTCACGTCACCAGTCTAACCTAAAAGGGGTTACATAATCATCAAGCTGAAAAGGTGATTCTTCCGTCTTATTTATCGAAATTGATTGATGAAGGTTTGGGAGTTGTCCCACTTAGGGCTGATTGGCACAAAATCAGAAGCCTATGACTGCTCGAGCGGCAGGCACAGGTCCAGTGCGGGGCAAAAACTGGCAGCCAGTGCACACGAACGACCATACTGGCTTGAAAGTCCGACACTGATGTATTTGCAGATAACTTGATTATTTCAGTAATGGATCGGTGGTAGCTGATTCCTTTGAAATTACAATGGAAATATTCGAGTAACTGTTGTTCTTGACACTTTCCTCATTCATTAGGTTTGCTTAATCACCATCTTCGAAATGGGAAGTAATAGTGGCATTAGCAATTATCTCAAAAGCTTATAACGGTTCTGAATGATTCAAGATTATCAGCACTATGGAAGAGTCCTATGTGGTGGTCCATTCCCCTGGTCTCGAAGAATCGGATACCATTAAGCTGGAGTCGTCAACGAGAGAGACACTCAAACCAGAGGAACCTGTGGGGTCTGCTGAATCAGAGCAATTGGTCAAAGTCAACGCTGAGCTACCCACACCGCTATCCAATGGACAAACGATAACTACGGTCGACAAGGATGTCACCAAGCCACAAAGTACCGTGAGTGTACCATCCCCAGCTTTACTGCCATCGGTGACAACGGCTCTACGATCCATTGACGCGGCGTTGATGCTTGTCGCTACTGCCATTGCTGTGTACTCGGTCAAGCTTGGCCTTGAGAACTTAGGTAATCTTGTGTGGCTCTAGAAGTACCGCAGTTGGTTTCTTTCTTTGCGGTAGGGCTATTCTGATGCCAAAGTCATAGGCACCTATTCGCAATCAATATACGCTGGTATTTCAAGCGATATTATCAGTGTGAGCTTGATAGAGATCCCTACATCGTAGGTTAACTGAATGGATACATTAGGATTACTATATCGAGGGAATTACACCTTTGTCTCCACTTCTCGCTTGCGGTGTTTGAGTCCCTCCACCAGCGGCGCCAGCTCCGCCAGCACCAACTCCATGTCCAGCTCGCTCTCGTCGGATTCCTGCTTCAACTTGAGCGCCCGCATGATCGCGGGATCGCACACGGGCCCATCTAAAACGGCCAAGTCACTGGGATTGAAGATACGCGGCCACACCCACCGTGCGAGCACTAACGATACCAAAAGCACTAAGGGAAATCCGATAGCCCCTGGGGTAACGGTGATCGCGTATTCGGCAAGCCCCATAAGTGCTTCAAGCACCACGTAGAGGAGGAACCACCGGTAGTCCAGCAACTGCGACACCGCGTGGTCGATCATGGGGAAGTCACGCGCCTTGAACTGCTTTTGTGTAAAGATGTAGCGGATCTTATCAGTAACGATCAGCTCGTGAATACCGATAATACCCATGACGAAGAAAAGGCCCGCAAGCACTGCTTGGGGCACGAGGCCAAGCACCACGAGCATGGGGCCCAGCATGAGGAAGAAAGTGATAGCTCCCTGTGCCGTGTTGCTCACTCTTTGCTCGACGACGTCGACAATCTCGCCGTCGTCGTTATACACTGCCAACGACTCGGTGTGCAACGGCAGTTGCGGTACCAAGGCGTTACATGCGGGGATGCCGATAAGGCCACACACGCCGGTGGTGATGCCAAGTAAGGCGAAGTCCCAGTGGAACAGGGCTGGTTTCTTTAAGGGGTATTTGAGGGGTTGCGACATGATGGCACTGACGTTGTGGTCAAAGTAGAATAAGAACGTCACCAATAATGCGAACGGAACTGCCAAAAACACGTCGCCCACGGTAACCCCTTCCCAGAAGTGGATAAACCATCCGTGAGGTCTATTGACTTTATCGGTGGGCTGGAAACTGGTGGTAGTAGGGAGGTTTTGGAATTTGACGTTATTAAGGTAACCTCCAAAGTGGACAAAACCAGTGAAAAACACCACTGCCGCGGGGGTGCCGTAGTCCAAGAAGATCTTGCGCATCCACGGTCTGAGGAAATGGGTGGAGCTACCGAATAGGTGAGCTCCCACTCCAAAGAACACCATGAGCAACAGCACCACCACCAGGGCGAACCCCAGCGCCACCAGCACATGGAACTGGTCGCTTAAGATTTGAATGGCTTTGGTGAGATACACAAAATTGATGAAAAAGCCAAACGAGTTGCACAGGTACAGAGTGACAATACCTAACCACTTCACACCATTAAAGAATGCAATGATCCAGTGGAATAAAGCCAGCCAGAGGTACACCCAGCACATGAACTGAAGAAATGGAGTTCCCATAGGATGTACAAGGTCATAGATCGTTGTCAGAATCACTGAGACTGGCCCTGTGACCCCGACCACATTTAGCGGCTGGCCACTGAAGAGACCAAAAGCACACCCGCCAATAGCACTCAGCATGAGCACTTCATTAAGCCCGTAGGAATTGTTGGTGCCGACGAACTGGTCCAACAGGAACGAGAGTTCTGGGAGGATGTTGGCAAAGAGCAAGAACGTGGTCAGCGCCACCACGCGGTAGTTCCAGGCGTCGGTATAGTCCAGCTTTAGGTACGGTAGCCGGTTGCGGATGTCGTGGACGATCCCGTATCCGGGACGGCCTAGGCGTTTCCAGAGCGTCAGCATGGCCATGGCCACGAGAATACGGGGGAGGTGTGATGGTCTTTAAGGACGGGGTGCGGCTGGGATTACGGGTGGTGCATATAGGCCAACAATTAGTTTTCCCGATGAGCCAGGAGCATATATACCCTTGGCGGGGGATGAGGCTGAGGACGGGAAAATAAACAGACAGGGATAAACATGGCGGGTGTTGATGCAGAGGGAGCAGAGATGGTCAGAGGCGGGACAATGGCGGCAGGGATGTATGCTTTATTATTCTTGTGAAAGGCTCGGCGGCGGGCACGTGCCGTATCGGAACCATCTTCCGATAAACTCTAAGCAATTCAAGAGAGTACTTTTTGGCCTAAGCGGGCCAAGTGTTTTCTCATTTCTTTTTTTCCGAGAACCTACTCTGCACCGGGGACTGCGGAAGTTGCCTCGGGCTCGGTGCGCGCCGCCTAAGTACAACACCCCCGCGCTGCTGCTGCTACCTCCGAGGCGGTGTGAGAATAAACCCGAGTGATTCAGCGAACAATTGAGCCGACATTGTCGCCAAAACCACGTAATATAGGAAGATGGAGACACGTCACTCTGATTTAGAGAGATCACGATTTAGTCAGGATCCAATGGGTTACTCCATCACGGGCGTTGACGGGTCATCAGCAGTAAAGAACTTAAGCATCATGCGGTCGACACTCGGCGGCACAATGTTTTTGTCTTCGCTGTCAACGCCGATCGACCCGTGAATGCGTAGCTGGTCGTAGACCTTCTGGAGCAGCGGGAACGCCAGGTAGAGCAGCTGTGCCTTTTTGCGGGTGACCATGCGGAACTGCATCATCGCCAGCACGAACGTCAGCTCGCTGTCACTGCCCAGCTTGACGTGGGCGCCGCCACGGGGGTCTTTACTGGCGCCGTAGTAGCGCTCGGCGACACACACGGTGAGAAGTGCTAACCACTCGCCGACCTCTTGGTGGGAATTGACACTGAACACGTTGACGCGGTGGTGGTGTTGGAGAGCATTAATTTTGTGGACGATGTCGTCGACGGTATAACTGGGTATGGGTTCTTTGGGGCGAGTGCTCTTTTCGCCCATTTTATCAAGCATGTCGGCGCGGTGGTGGGCATTGACGAGCTTGCGGATGCGACGGTAGATGAGGTCGAGCCCTTCGACAAACACGATGAGCTCGGGGTATGTTTGTTTGGCGGCAGTGACGTCGTCTTGTAATGTATCGGTGGTCAATTTGTCGACAAAGTCGTCGGCATTGTAAAACAATACCGCTACCAGCTCATCGATGTCAAACGGGCGACACGCGAGAAACTGGCGCCGGCGCTCGTCCCATACGCATTTGGCACGACGCCGCCAGTAGAGGAGCGGAAGCTCACAAGTATAGGTAGCCATACGGTCGCCGGGGAAGTGGTGAGCTAGAGCTGGCTTGTCGAAGCCGTTGTACACGCTATGGGGGAAGTAGAGCGTCATTTGCCCCAAAAGCTCTTCCTTCAGCCGGGAAATGCGGTTGGCCTCTTGCAATTGAGCCGGGGTAGGGTGGGCAAGAACGTATTCGGCGCCTGGCCCTGAGTACGGCAGTAGTGGTGCTGGTGCGACGGTGGCTGCTGCTGTGGTTGGAGGTGTTAGCGGTGGCGGTAATGGTGTTGGCAGCGAACTGATAGGGTCGGTGAATACAGCTGGCGCCGGTGGCGATGACAGAAGCGTTGGGCGCTTTCGAGGTGGCGTGGTGGGTGCCCTTCGTTTGGGAGCCCTCGTTCTGGTGGTGATAGTGGCAGCCTTTACTCGTTTGATGGTATCATTAGTGGTATCATTATTATCAGCAGTGATTGATTTGCTTGTAGTTGTTGATGCCTTTGGTGGCGACGGGGTTGCTGGCACTTGGGCGAAGACGCGGTTATCATCATCATCAGAGTCGAGCTCCGCCAAAAGCCGCGCGATCGTCTCCACCGTCGATGTCGCTGGACGAGTCGGTGTTTCCCTAGTAGCTGGGGTGGCTAAAGTAGTCGGTTGGCTCAGCAGAAGTGGTTCAACAGCAATAGGAGAGGTAGCGGGTGCTGGCGCTAGCACCAGTGGTGGGCTAAGAG
This sequence comes from Diutina rugosa, assembly GCF_008704595.1. NCBI lineage: Eukaryota > Fungi > Ascomycota > Pichiomycetes > Serinales > Debaryomycetaceae > Diutina > Diutina rugosa. The sequence continues at coordinate 55,548 of NW_022995142.1, forward strand.
CTGTGGTGGCGGGGTCAGTGGTTATAGCGCGCGGCGAGCTATCCACGATAACAACACTAACATCGGGCGCGATCAGCTCGTCCTCAGAGAGGCTAGAAACCTGTTAGTAACACTGCTCATTTTATATGGATCATAGGTCTAAAGGACACGTACACGATGATAGAGTTGTCATCCATAAAAGGGTTCGCAGACGCGTAGGGCTGCTTTTTTCAAGACGCGTGTGGTGTGAGCACGCTACTAGTGTTGAGATGGCGATCGAAGGAAAAATTGAGTAGGACACGCCCGCACGTCGTCGACAGAGATGTTGAAACAAAATAAAAAAGGTGCCAAGAAATTCGCGCGTTAGATTTTTTATTCGCGCGCTACCATGCCGTATCGGGAATGTCCGCGGCGATTTTGCCTAAACCCGAGGAGCCGCCCAGACCAATAATCTTACCATCAGCGGATACTGGGGTGGCGTCTCGCCTCGGAAAAATGATCCCGAGTGGCAAACGCTTGGCGTGGACTAAACTTTAAGCTCATCGTGTAGTCTAGCTCTCTGCAACCCGTTACAGCTATTCACAGCGGGGATCGTTTACCTAGCGTTTGACGGCTAAAAAAAAAAAAAAAAAAAAAAAGGCACCCTGAATCACGCTGGCCGGCAGCGGGCGGCGACGTGAAACTCTTTCGTTGTTTGACATGAGGGGGCTGCTAAATCCGGCCCAGCCGGGATTGGAGGCGGTGGTGTGAGCCTGAAACGACCGTTGGCACGGCATCAGGTCATGGGGGATGTTTTTGGGGCCGTCGGGTGCAGCGTACCGTAGCAAACCCGATGTTGGGGGTTCCAGGCGGAATTAGCGTGCCGATTGTGTAACCCCACCTTAAAGTTGCGAGCCCTGGTCTGTTAGTTGTCGGTACTGAATACGGACAAAAAATCCGCAGTGGGGGCGCCAGGACGACACAGGGATGACACCATTATTGAAACCAATTTCTGTAACCAATTCTGAAACCTAGGCATAGTATAAAGACGAAGTGCAATTAATTACGTAGTGCTGTGGGCGTCTATAAATTCAATCACGTCGTCCTTGTCGAACTGGAACCCTTCGAGGCGCAGCCCATACGTCTCGAGCATGTCGTCGTTGACGACGATCCCCCGCACCACGGTGAGAGGCTCGGTGGCTCTACACATGTCGTCCATCAACTCCCACAACGTGTCGACGTAGGCGCCCAAGTTATGTTCCAGGCCGAAGAAGTAATTGACGGCGCGGCTGCTGCGGTCGGCGCCAAGCGCCCGTTGGAGCGCCGCGATAAGGTCGCGCAGCAGCGCTAGGGCGCCGAGTTGGGCCCAGAGCTGGGAGATCTCGAGGCAGTCGGCGTACTTGGGCACGCTGCGAAGCGCCTCCAACGAGTGGAACTGGCGCCACACCCGGTCAAATTTGGCGCGGACAGTGTCGTACACCCGCAGGGGCAGAAGCGCTCCCGTGCGCTGGCGGAACAGCGCCAACACCGCCAAAAACACCAGCAGGTAGATGAACAACACGTACACCCACCTAAAGTGGTGCACGTTGGCCTCGGGGAGCAGGTGCGCGAGGAAATCGGGGTGCTCGTCCATCAACCGCAACACGGGGTTGAACTGGCACACCATCGCCATCGTGTAGATGGCGAACCGGAGCGAGGGGAAGTAGCCTTGCTCGAGGCGCACGAACGTGAGCCAGCGCACGCAGAGGAAGTACGCCAGCAGCGCCCGCACCGCCGCCGTCCACTGTGCGGCGGCGTCTTGTGGCCACAGCGCCACTGCCTCCTGGGTGAACTGAGCCATGTCGGCGTAGAGCAGAAGGTAGGACACGATGAACTCGTGGAGGTCGCGTATCTCGAGCTTGCGCAGGTAGTATTTACCCCACACAAAGAGCAGCGTCTTCACCTCGTCAACGGGCAACTCGGGGAAGCCGGCGCCGCCGTAGAGGCGCTCCATGAATTCGAAACTGGGGATGTTGCCGTGGGCGTACTGCGCCCCTTGCAAAAGCAGCCCCTTGTCGACGAAGAACAGGCAGTCGATCTCGCAGAGCTTGAGCTGGATCCAGTAATGGTTGATGCGGTTGACCACGGGGGAATTGGCGTCGCCAATGTGCTCGTTGTCGCTGATGGCGGCGATGAAGTCGCGGTTGAGGGCGCCGTACATTAACACCGTGTTGAACTCGAGGTAGTGCTTGACAATATCTAAATGGTGGTCGCAGAACGTCAGCACCACGAGGTACCACTCGATGAGGAAGGTGATGTCGTCGAGCAGCGCGTAACGCACCAGCCGCTGGTAGAGCTGGCGCAGCATCAGCATCCAGTCGTCGATGATGTCGCCGTGAGGCTTAAACAGGATCGCGTCGAACAAGTGGCTCAGGATGGCTGAGAGCTCGGGCATCAGGCTAAGCTTGGCAAACATTAGGCCCGTCAGCATCATCAGGAGCAAAAGCAGGAGCCCGCGGATGTCGCCGTCCGTCAACAGCACCAGCTGCATCACGTTGGCTAAGTAGGAGACGGGGCGGTCGAGGAGCGACGGCAGCATCTCCGTGAGCTTATGGTAGGCGCGGTGGAGGTCGCCGAGGACACGCGCCGGTGGCATCACCTGAGCCACGAGAGGGTGGCAGGCGCGATAGAATAAGGCGACGAGGCCCTCGACGAGGTGCCACAGCCGTGGGAGAAGGCGCTTCACCTTTTTGAGCTCGGTGATCAGCATGTCGATGGTGGTGGTCGCCAGCGGCGCCAGCGGCGCCAGTGCGTCTGCCTCCAGGTGGGGCGGCGGCGGCGGCGGCGGCGCCAGGGGCATTGGAGTGGCGCCCGTAGTCGGGGCGGGAAGCGATAGCAGCGGCGCCGCCGGGGAGGCGCTCGGGGGCGCCAGCGACGCGTCGGTTAAATTCGCTGGCGGTGGCGGCGGCGGCGGCGCTATGTTAGTGGGCGCTGGCAACGAGTGAATAGGGGGTGGTATCAGCAGCAGCGGAACTCGACCAAGCAGTAGTGGCGGCGCCAACGGCGCTAAGCGGCGGAACACGTTGCCTTTGTCGCCGACCACATTAGGGTCGAACACCGGCAACAGCCCCGGCGCCAGCGCCAGCGCCCCCAGTGACTGGCGGAGCTTCTTAATGATGGTGCGTTTCTTGCGCTCCTGGATCTTGGTGAGCTCCTCCCGCGATGGCGGGTGGGCTGGGTCCATGAGACACTTGTCATGGCGCTTGAACTTGACACACAGCGAGCACACGGGCACTTGGAGATCGCACTTGATTTTTAGGAGTTTGCAGGGGCCGCAGCTGTAGCTGCGGCGCTTTCTCTTCGTTTTAGGCTCACTCATTCATCCACCTCGGGTGGTGAGTTGTTGTCGTCGTGAGCAGGCGGGGGCGCAATCCGGCGGCGGCTGAGGGCGCTGGCGCTGGCGCTATATACCGTTGGCCCTACGTCACCGCCGGCCCCGCGCACTGAGAAAATAATCACTCGCGGCGATAATTTTCCCCCGCGACATAATATCGCCGGCGCGATGCGCCCCATGAAATGCAGCCTTAACCCGAAGGTTAGGGAATGAGCATGGATGCAGGAACGTGCCTGAGGTCACGTGAGGCGTGGGTTTATTGCCCGAGCCGAGCGATACCGCTACCCGCCAGCCAGCCCCCATCAAAACATAGGTCGTTGATCGACTTCTCCCTCATCTCGTAGTTTCCACGATCCCTAAAAACCGTCACGTTTGTGGCCGTATTGGCCCCTTCATCGTTAGTTGCTTTTTCCCACCTGCCGGTTTTACTAAAACGCTCTACCTTCCGGCTAAATTCCCTGCCTTTCCCCGTCAGGCTTTATTCCCCGTTCTGTAGAAAAAGGGTTTATACCGATAAATCCCATGTACCATTGCCGTATCGGCATCGCCCCGCCCACTATACTACGAAAAAACACGTAGCCCCCACCGGAGATATCACCCTGGCCCTGGCTAGCGGGGGGTTGCCCGAGATTGTGTCTATCGCCGTATCAGGAAATGCTACCCCCCAAGCCTTTTTTTCTACTGAAAAGCAGGGCGGCGGCAGCGCCAGTGCTGGCCCCCGGAAGCGCCGCCGGCGTCCGCTGCCTGAGGCTAGTGCAGGGTTAAGGCGGACTCGCGGGTTGACGTTTACGTTGTACGCACCAAGTGTCAAAATTAGGGTCACCCCCTATCTGTGACAGAAAAAATTTCGTGACTATATCCGTGACAAATCCCGTCGGGGTTACCGCCGGCCGGGTAAGCCCGATCCAGGTGTCGCCAGCAGCGTGTCGCCCCCCCTCCCCCACGTGAGGCAGTTTGCGATGAGGGCACATACGTCACGCAAGCCACGCCGGCCACTGAGCAATCGACGTAAAATAAATTGCGGGCGGTGCCCCTCGTCGCCAACCAATGAAAAACCCCCGCCCAGGCAGATACCCGTCGCCAGGCATGCAATAATCCCGTTGATTATTTCCCACCCTCCAGAACGGTAGGTGGCAGACACTAACTGGTGTGGCTTTGTCACACGCGTTTCCCCACTTTTATCACTTCGTCCATGGGGACCAATTCACTTAGTTGCTGTCGGAAGCATCTTCCTACTTGCTCTGGACCCCTCCCCATATCGATGGCGGAACTCCGACGCCGCCAGCCTCACTTGCTGCACCGTTTGCCAACGTCAAGCCTGATGCTCGGTGCCCGCACAATGCCGTGCACCCGGTGCACACCTTTGTGTACCTCTGTGTAGGCGCTGAGGGCGGGTGCGTCCCCCACTCGTTGTCTCACCTCGATCGCGTATTGGGGGCAAAAGTGACGACGGCTCCATGCTAGAATCGGGGTTATACTCACGCTTCGCGGGTAGGCCTTCCCCCCAACAACGCGTCGCTCGGGGTCACATGGCATTATCGACAATGTCCGTATTTTTTTCGACACCAGCCCGCTACCTGTGGAGGTTGCAGGGACACTTGCGTAAAGTGGCACCAAACTTGCGGCTGTGCAGCAGTCACGTGGCAGCTGCCGACTCTGCCAATGGCACTCTATTGTTTGGCTCTATAATCACCTCAGTAATTGGATAAACTCGGCGGAAAAATTTGCGGAATTTTTAGAAGTCGGGTCACTAAGTGTCAGAAGCAGTCTTTGTTGCCTTCCCGCTCAAGAATGGCTCCAGCTAAGCCCCCCTTCTCATGGAGACGGCCCAATTTTAATCTGCGTGCTCCATGCTCGTCGCTTAAATCACAGCTGTGATATTCCGAAAACAAAAATACGCAGTAACCTGCTCGAACTGGACGTGCGGCAGCTCACAGCACACCGATCCTCCTTGGACTATAACTACGAAACACAGTGATAACATTCCAATGCACCCGGGGTTTTTCTTGGAATTGGCCGAAACAAATTTCCCCGTTAACATGATTTAAGAAGGAGGGTAGCTGAGAATTACACGGATTAAAATTAAAGGTGTAACGTGTTTTCAACTTAATAAAAAACTACGGCTTAGGCATTTATGGGCAGTGTCAATTAAAGCAATTTTGCTGTTTTCATTAACTAGAATCAAAGCGTATTTATCTTCATAATGGTAACTTTCCAGCGTTCATGACAATAGGATGCTTCCAATTTGACAGCCTGGTTACTCTGATATCTTGATAAACCTTCAACCAACCTTTGGTGTAATTCATTCAACATGTTGTACACTGATTTTTCATTTCTTCATTTCAAGTAAGTTCACATTTGAGGTACAGCGCCACTAGTACCCGTGTCAGTCGAGCAGAAAATTCACCATTTCACAAATCATCGCCAGTGTTCTCGAAACCTTTTTAAAGTTCATCTTCTTTGAAAGTTTCACCGTCACATCAGGCTGTTTTCCACTTATTCTCTGGAATCTATCGAGAGCGAAGAAGGAAATTATGGTGAAGAACCAGACAAAACGACCAAAAATAACCAACAATGTTTAGACACTCATTCTTACCATATTCCGTCGGTATGGCGTTCATTCAATGGTAGTTTGAAATTTTGTTAGGTCATTTCCATGTTCACAATATCCCTCATGTATCGGAGTAATCGCCCATTTGACACCAAATGAAGAAGTAGTAAAATTTTAATTAACCAAATAGTCAAATAGGCTTGTAATTTCACTGGTTAAGCTCATTCCTTCATACTTGTTGTATCAAACCTTGATAAATGACCGTTGATTGTCTCAAATGCACGCGGATTTCATGATCGGTTGTAGTAATGTATTCTGCAGGTGTTTCCCTAAACACCAACCCAACAATAGAACGGAATCAGTTCCGCCATTGGTGCTAAGACAGTAATGTAGTTATCATCGAGTTATATCCAATGACCGATCCAAGAAAATCCAAATTCCAACTATACTTACTTCCGCATGTTGCGTTGACGGACATGAGACTTGCGCAAGCATGACATTCATTTTCAGTCAGTTGGTAGCTACCAACGACTCCATTGAAATAGAGGATCTCTGCCCTCTAACGGCTTGTGTATGTAGCACGAGATCGTCTCGGTAGAAGCCGTAGATTCACAATCTGAAAAGAACGTTAGGTATCAGCAAGGTTCGGACGTCATGTAAGATGCGGTGGCCAAGAACATCACGGAACTCCGTCCATCGTTGCAAGTTTGGTCATCCCCCGCCTCTCCGCAACAATTTTATTAGTATCACCCTAGAGTTCAAGTCATCATGATTTCCCCGAGTTTTACCGTTAATTTCGATGGATTTTCAGCTCTCGAAATGGAAACGTTTGCAATAACTCGTTGATATTGTTGGGAACTTTTTTTGTCCAACGTCAAAGGGGAAATTATAGGGGCATCAGCTCTGTGGTCACTTGTGGGCTCACCCAAGCCTATTTCCAGACATTTAATGAGTTGTAACCAAAATTGCTTACCTTCCCGTCAAGAAAGCATATGTTTGGTCTCTCAGAATGATTTTGCTTGATCGAACGGCATATATAACTGACCGCTCGTTCCTAAATTTCCATCCTTATGGTCTAGTGGTTAAATAGTCAGGCCATGGAAGACATCATGGAACGTCTTCGACTTTAGAATTTGGTTGTTGGTTCTTCTTGAAAAGAATTTCTTCAAAGTAAGACATTATTGGATTTTTTGGACACTGCCGTTGTTGATCACTATCGAGATTTCCACAGATTAGTCACCACCGGGGATCAGTGCAATCATTCATCGATTGAATTCAACGTATAATACATTTTGCAATTTGGAGTCCCTTTTCCACTGGTTGCTGAAAGTTGACACGGCAAAAAACCTTCTCCCTGATTTTGAAAGACGTACGTCAACCTCGAACGATTAATATTCGTATCCAGAAGTTGAATCAACCACAAACTCGACGATGTAACGTGTTCTTTTGGGTTCCCGAGGTAACAGAATGGTCAAATTTTCAAGTCACCCCCTCGTCCGAGCCAGAAATGTCTACTTAAGGACTTTGATCTCCGTGAAAATACCCTACCTTCCTACTACGTCCCGACAGAAAATAAGCAAAAATCAATATGACAATAATACCGGGATGGTCCGACGGGCTGTTGGCACATTACAGGAGCAACCAACGGCATTATTTTGCCATTGCTATGTCCTTGCCTCGGCAAAATTTCCCCCTTAAATTTGAGCCATAACGAATTTCCCTTGCTAGAAACCTCCACAAAGCATGCAATGCACCACTGCTAACTGCAGTGCACCTTTATCGGGGAAAGGCGTTTGTGGCATGTTCGAGACATTTTTCGCTGGTCCATTTCTACGTCGAAACTAATAAGCCCCGAGGGTCGCAATAATTGCGTTTTGGTGCTCAAACTGTGGGCGACATTTCTCGTACACAAACAAGGATATAGTGGACATATATGGAGTTTACAGGCGGGGAGACATCTCCGGGAATTCTAGCACAGCCTCTAAAATTGTTGGACCCATCCTTGAACCTGTTGAATTCATATATTATTCTAACCGTATATAACCAAATATGTCCATTTTATTCCTGTTCCTGCTCCAACGCCCGGTGGCTTTCTGCCTTCATCGCCCGCTTCATTTCCCGGCGGGCGATCCATTTCCATGTGATGGGGCGGAAGATCTTGATGAGCAAGTACAACACACACCCGATGAATCTGAACGCGGCCAACCCGGCGACAATCCACAAAATGACCGTCAAGAACACGGTGGTGTTCCCACCCAACGAACCGTCCTTGTTGAGCGTGGTGGCGGTACCGTAGAACACGTCGACCCCGGCCGTCCGCAACACAATGGCAATCAAGATACCGTTGGTGAGCATCCACACCAACACCGTCATCGTCCGCACGAACGCGTAGTAGGCGTCGTCGCGCTTCTTCTTGTCGACCACCTGTTCGACATGGGGCGGAACTTCACGCAACTCTTCAAGAGTGTTCATGTACAGTTCGTTTAATTCTTCCGACACCCCGGGGACAATCATCACCAAGTCGTTGTTTTCACCGGTAGTCTTGGCCGAACCGAGGTTCTTCGCCGTCGCCTGGTCTCTGGTACCCCACGAGACATCATGGATATTGGAGAAGGCGTAAATCGTCAACACGTTGACGTAAGTGGGCGACAACAACACATACTGGATGAACGACGTGAACATGAACGATGGCTCCCCGTACAAGATGGCACCAACAAAGTAAAGCACGTACGTCGATACCGTTGAAAGCAAAAGATCCCGGAACTTGTAGTTGGTGAACAACATCTCCCCAACGAACTTGCCGTCGTAATCTTTAAGCACGCCGATGACAGTCTTCACGGCAAGATAGATAGCAGCAAACATCATGTACGCCATAAGCACGGCGAAACATATTGCGATCAACTGGTATATCCGTTTCGTCGCCCGAGGGGTGTTACCAAACGCCAACACGAACGATGTTACGACTGCAGCAATATAGAACCAAAACAACACCACGGCGATATACTTACCGGCGCTGAAGTTCATGTCATCAGCACCCAAGTTCACCGTCAAGATTCTGAATACAAGGAAGAAAGAAGCAATGGAGAACCACGACACCGTGATCGTGACCAACTGGTAGTAGAATTCGAGTTGCAACCACATCTTACGAAAAAGCGAGTGCTTCGATTTCCAGATCTTCGTCCAGTGGAACACGGCGTACGAGGCGGCGAACAACGACCCGTTAAGCCAACGACGACGTTGCAACACGAAGTCGTCGATCTGTTCGGGGACATCAGTCTCGGCCTTGGCCTCGTTAATGTATTTCAAAATGTAGTGATGGTCCTTCTTCGCCACCAACTCAAAACAAAGAATTCTATCTTCGGCCAAATACATATTGGAGGTGAAGATGCCTGCTTCCTGGAAGTTCCGTTCCTTGACCGCGCGCTCGTCGTCTTCGTCGTCGTGCCACTCGACACCGTGCTGTTGGTCTTCAAATTTGGGAGGGGCCTTCAGCGCCTCGTCGTCAAACAACCCGTCCTGAGTGTCCTTCGACGTGCCCAGCTCGTCGTCATCCTTCGTCTTCTTCTCCTTGAGAGGGGCCACCTGGGTGGCTTGGTGCAAGTATTCACCCTTAAAGTACTTTTCAAGAGGACCTTCACCGTTAACGTTCAAAAGAGCGTCCCAGCGGTAAGCCGAGAACGCACCAGGCAACACCGAAATGAAGCCAAACACCGACTCCATAGGCTTATCCAAGATGTTGGAAATCTTATACTCAAAGTTTTGCGCTGCCACGAGGGGGTTGGCAAGCAACTTTCTCCCCGGCCCCAAGGCGGCCTGCATTTCCCCACACGCCCCGGCGACGTTCGGGTCACGGAACGACCGCCAGAGGTAGAAGAACGCGTCCTTCGCCGGCTTGGTACCACAATCCAACAACATGATTACTCTAGGGTTGATGATGGGGCAGAACGCCTGGAACGCCCATCTGTGCGAGTTAATCTTCCGCGAGTTGCGTTCCTTCAAGCAGAACATCAACTGGACGGGGGTCAGGTTGTTGTTCAAGTGCACACGTTCGTTGACGGCGTCGATGCCCACGGTGGTGGTGTACTCGTACAAGTGGGCCTTGACCTGGCGGTTGTTAACCTTAGACTTAGCATACCCTTCTTGGAACAAACCCAACGCGGTGAGCAAGGCTTCGGCCCGCTTGTTGAACTCGACACGACCGTCACCAACAATGCACACCACCACTTTCTTCCACGAGTCCTCACCCCACACGGGGTCGGCCCGGTTGGTGAGGTTCTTGATGTTTTCCATTACACCCAAAAGAGTACGCCCAAGCAACACTTCGTCTTCGTTATACATGGTAATCACAACAAAGATTTCCGTCTCTCTCGGCGGCAGGTACAACTCTTGCCGCAACGAGTAGTTATAGTGGATGAAGTTCAGAGGACCGCAGGTGACACCGGTGTAACGCATGTACAGCATTTCCCGCCCACCGTCGGTGATCTTCTTGCCGAAAGTGTCGAGCAACGCCTTGGGCACGGGGGCGTCGATGACGTAATTACCGTTGACCAACCGCGCCTTCTTGATGGTCTTGGTGTAGTTAAGCCGGGGCTCAAAGTTGTCGAAGTCGTCCTGGTAGTAGGTACCGTCCTTACGCGAGCGTAAGGTACCTTTACGGCCGACAGTTCCCGAGCGCTTGATGGTGTTACCGCGACGGACAATCTCCTCGCCAGTTTCCGAGAACAACGAGTCGTCGTCGCCGAAAGGGTCCAAGTTGTCGTCGTCGTCGGCGTCCTGTAACGGGTTAATCATGTAGTCATCCCCAGTAAATGTCATCATCAGCGAATAAGGGCGCATGTACTCCAGGTGGCGCAAGTTGGGGTTGGGGTTGCCGTTGGTGTCGTAAGTATCAAACCGCTCGAGCTCGTATTGGTTGATCTCGTCCATCAACTGCTGCTGAGGGAACTGCGGGTGGTAGATCAGTTGCGGGTACACCGGCTCTTCTTGGAACAGCACCCCTTTCTTGCGGGGTTCGCCCGTACCCTGGGGAGGCATGCCCCCCATCAGGTGCGCCCCCATCAGGTGGAGCAGCAGCATCGCTCCCCCGGTGCCGTTGGGCATCACCATGCCGTAGGTCAGTCCGTGGTGCAGCATGCCGAAACTAGGAGTGTAGCCCATGCCTGGCGGCGGCGCCTGGTGGTACGGCTGCGAGTACTGGCTAAACAGACCCTGGCCCATCCCCGGCGGCATTCTTTGCTGAGAGTAGGCAAACGGGTTCAGCAGGTCGTACTGGGGCATCGCCATCAGCGGCGTCATCTGGGCCAGCGCCCGGCGGCTGTGGCGGCCAGAAGCGGTGCCCGTGGCGTTGGCGACGGCGCCAGTAGCGGTGCCGGCGGCGGCACCGGCGGCGCCTGCGGCGCCGGCGTCGTCGGCGACGGGCGTCGTCTCGTCAAAGAGATCGTCGTCCAGAAAGTTCCCGAACGGATCACTCATTCCTCCGGTGGTCTCGCTATGGGTTCGGGGGTGGAGGTGTTTGCAGGTGGTAGAAAAAAACCGCTGGCTGAGGATGTGGCCCGAAGAAAAACTGCGATAAAAATAGGTGCTTTCTCGATTTGGCAGAGGTGTACACAGATAGCTGCGAGGGGCGCCTGAGGGCGAGCCCAACCAGGCCCGGGGGGTGGTGCCATGGTGGGGGACGGGAGGAAATTAGATCGAACAGAACACGATGCTAGGTGTATCTATAGTGGTATTAGTTACGGTTTGGGCATGGTTGGGGACGTGTTTCTCCCCTGGTTGTGGGTAATTACCGCCTCCTCCTGGCGATCTCGGCTGTGGTGAAACGTGGTGCATATAGCCCCATATAGGGTTGCGATAGCCCAGGGCACACACGACAGCAAGCGGAAGCCACTGTCAAAGTAAATCGTACACGTACACGTGAACCAAGCTACTAACAACTTAAAAGACTACCATACTTAGTCCACTTCTAGTGTACACGCGGTTCTCTCATTCTGGTGTGGTTGTGAGGTGCTGGCCTGTGGTGGCTAAGTAACTCACGTGGTTGTTAGCTGCCTTTTGTTACGCCACTAAGCCCTCGTAGGCCAAACTTAAACCGCCAGGGCTATATATCCGTAACCAGCGCTTCCCGTGCTTCCAGCGCTGTGAGCAACCCCAACCTAGATGGAGCTGGCCTCGGCTAGTGGCTACCGAGGCCAGTGCCAGGGCCCCGTAATTGGCTCGTCCCCCTAAAAATCCCGCCTTTATTGCTAGCATAATGGCTGCCGGGCGCGCCTCCGGCTTTGTGGCCAGCGACGGCAATGGGATTAACCCCGGGGATCGCGGCAGCAAATGGCGATGGTGGCTATCGGGTCGTTGCCGTCGAGGTGAGACATGTGAGCGGTTTTTCCTTGGTGGTCCGTTTACGAGGACTACTCGCCATATACGAGCGCGTGCCGGCGCCGTCAGTGTCGGAAGTCTTCCGACAGTACTACCGACAATAACAATGTCAAAGGTGCCGATCACTGTTGATCTGAGATCCCCGTGGGGCTACACTTAGTTCACGTTTTTTTTTCTATCCATTACCTTGCATTAAAATACACTATTTAGATGTTGGAAGGGTACAACATAACTCTCACCGAGGCACCGAAAGTCTTGGGAGGCAAGTTCTTGACGAAGTTGGCTCTGACGACACCGTTGTTACCGTGGGTTCTGGTGACCTTACCCCAGATGACTCTGATCTTCGAGCCTCTCTTTTCCTTCGAGGCTCTGTAGACGTAGGCGATTCTCTTACCCAAGTAGAACTTGGCGTCGGTGGGGTTGGCGACACCCTCGATTTGGATCAAAGAGACGTTAGGGTTGGTGACGTTCTTCGAACGTTGGTAGGAAAGGTGCTTACCCTTAACGTACACTATATTTGTTAGTATTCTGCTGTCGACAACGCGATGTGAAAAAAGAGCGCTTGACCTCAACGACGCGTGTATTGGGTGTCTCCAAGTGAAAAACTCAAGTGTCATAATTTGATCCCTCGAAGAAGGCACACAAATCACACTTGGCGTGTTTTACACCTGGAAAGACACCATTTGGTGGTTGTCAGGGAATGTCGATATTCGGGCTCTCGGAGGGTCAAAACGACGCCCCCTACTCGAACACAACAACACACTAGCCAACACCGTTCACGGACATTGGGGTAAGCCGCTCATTAGGACGTGGAACGTACATCTGTGGGATTCGGCCATTGCTGTTTAAAACTCTGGTTTGGTCTGAACTGCTCGCCGCAAAAATCTTTTTTGCTCGCGGCGCCGGCGCTGAGCCGGTCGTGGAGAGGTGCAGGAGCGTGCGTCTAGGGGTGGTAACCCTAATCACGTGAGAGAGAATGACCCACCAGAACGTGGTCAACTACTGAAGATGACCCCAGTTTGAGGCAATCACTATTATCATTGGATATATATTGTGACTTTCAATGCTACTCATTTCAATTTTAGTGGTTTGAGGGTGATTGCCTTGCCATCGCTCACCTCACCATTCACTACAACCAATCGTCGACGAAGTGAAAAATTAGTATATGGGCTTTCATGGCGATGTGTGTAGTGTTTAATATCGCCGTCTCCACTTCCAGTTAGTCTCTGCTCCAGCAGTGTATCTGCTATAGGTTATACCACGTGTTTCCACCAGGTTCCATGGCTACCACTATATATCAGCTGAAGCCAATAGAGGTCCCTTCCAGTATATGCTACAGGTACTCTCGTCAGTCATAAACTCTATTTACCAATATTACCAGTGATCAGTTAAGTTGTGATGTTTGCCACGTGTCATCAACGGTGACTACCATTCCGAAATCTACTCTTCATTTTGTGCCTAATGGCTCAACCACGAATCGAGAGAAAATTCGTAAAATTATCAGACAGGACCATAAATAGGGTGTAAACCAACAACTTGACTAATTTACCGCTTGGAGGATATTCTACAAAGTGGCCAACGTGGGTTTCAACTCCATTCGCCCCATTGATTTTCTTTGATATACTACTTGATAGTCAATTCTTTCAGAACAGAACCTTATGAGTCGATCGATGATACTACTCCACTACGGTTTTTCAGGAGGAAACCAACAGATATGCGAAATATATATCCTATTAGAATCCTTCTAGGACTACTCTCATTAGCTTGCAAGTACATCCTTAACGAGAGAAATAGAGAGATATCTTCTGTAATGGTCATCTATTGTCTAAACACGTCAAACAAGGGTGATTTCCTTCTCCTCCTTCCACTTCAGGGGCACGAACCGCCAGTGCTTGGCTTCGCCGGAGTCGTGTTTCAGCCCCTTGAGCAGCCCCAGGGGACAGTTCTTAGCCAGCAAGTTGGCGAAGTTGCACAACGTCAAGAACCGGTCCTCGGGGGCGTCGGCGGCGTCGTAGTCGACCAAGCTGAACCACCGCTGTTGCCAGGGTTTGCCCAGCGCCGCTTCCTCTTTGCGGAGCTCTCTCTGCTCGTTTTCGATCTTCAGCTTCTCCTCGTGGATCAAGTCAAAGTCGCCCTTTTTGACGGCTTCGGCAACTTTTTGCCACGCTTTGCGCAGCTCTAACGGGTGCTGTTTCTCAATCGGCTTCACCGCCAATTTTTCGGGGGAGATCTCGTTGGCGTCGTAGAACAACTCGTCCTTCAGCAGGGGCAGCGAGTGGCCCTTGGCAATGTACAGCTTGCCCAGCCACTGGCCACCGATGGTGACCAACGCCTTTTCCTTTTTATTGGAGCTTAATACGTCGGGGTAGATCCGCGCCTTGAACGTGTTCTTTTTGCCAGTGACGTAACCACGGCCGGAGTACTCAATCACGGCAATCATCCCGTTCAGGCACTGGATGTACAGCTTGCCTTCAAGCTCGACGAACGGCAGCGCCACCAAGAGCCCTTCGATGTGCAAGGGGGGCAACGTGATGAGGTAGTCCTCGTTGAGGGAGCCGTAGCGCAAGAGCGCGTGGCCAAACTGCTTGACGTTGATGCTGGTGGCCGAGAACGTCGCCTTGATCTGGTTGTACCCCTGCAAATGGGTGTCGGTGGCGTCGTTGTTGATGGCGTACGCCGTCATCGGCGGGTGGTGGCTCACCTGCTCCGAAAGCAACGTCGTTTCGCCGACGTCGTCCTGCCAGTGGCCGACGAACACCTCGCCCAAAAACGGGTTGAGGGGCTTCTTTTCCGACCCCATCAGCTCGTTTCTCAGGCAGTACTGCGAGCGCAACGTCGAGATGAACCACTTGGTGACGGCGATCATCCGTTTGAGCGCCATGGCGTCAACTTCCGCTCGGGGCGCCCCGTCGTCGGTGGTCAACTTCGTCGGCGCCACCAACAACTGCGGGTGTTCCGCCCAGTACTGGGAGTACTCGACCTGCGACACCGGCAGCAAGATGAACGGCGGGGCGGTAAGCAGCGAGAGGTCCCCATTGTACAGGGCAATCAGCTTCACAAACAGGGTCCACGACAGAGACTGCGCACTCATGATGCTTGGGGTTAACGGCGGCGCTGTCTCGGGGCGTTTGCTTTCGAGTGCGATATCGACAGGGTCGGCTCGCGAGCGAGCCTGCCAGCGCCGGAGATTTACCGGGGAGGGAAACCGGGGCTAAACCGCGCGGATTTTAAGGGAAACTCTACAGTATGGGAATTTGGTGATACTGACGGTGGTGAGAGATACTATATTTTGAGGTAGGGTGGTCACCCTGGGCCCGGTGGCAACGTTCTCCGTGGCCCTGAGGGGTTTTCAGCACTGGTCGCACGGATCGGACAGGTCGCGCACACTATGAGGTAACCGGCCTGCTAAACACCGTAGGCGACGGAGAGGTGACAGGCCACCTCCCACCGATGCGCCCCAGGCCCAAGCCAGCTCCACTGACAATTGTGGCGACTAAGCCCCCACTAGCCGACAAATATTTAAACTACTGATCAAGAACCCTGGGAAGGCCTACGCCTCGCCCAGATCCTCACCCGTGATAGCCGTCCTCCCCCCGCGTTACTTTTACCTCGTGACCACTACCCTCGTTGTGGGTGGTGCCACCTCCCCCCTGCTCACCGCGACCCTCACCACAAATTTGCGGCGCCGCCGCTGCGATTACCGCCGCTACCAACCGCTAGTCAACAAGGTTTTTTTTCGCAACCAGTGCGAGTGCGAAGTTGGCGCGCCCAGTCAACCCCGACCCCCGCACCCCGTACCATCACCCCCATGCCGGCGCCCCCAGGCAAGCTCGCCACCATCGACGGGCTCGAGTACCACCGCTTCGACAGCTCGTCCAAGGACGAGTTCTCGGTGATCTCCAACCTCATCGCCGACCACTTGCTGGAGCCGTACTCGATCTACGTCTACTGGTTCTTCCTCAACCTGTGGCCCCACTACTGCTACACCGTCAAGCTCCCCGACTCGGGCGAGATCATCGGCGTCATCATCTCCAAGGTCCAGCCCCACCGCCAGGTGCGCCTCCGCGGCTACATCGGCATGCTCGTCATCAACCCCAAGTATCGAGGGCGCGGCATCGCCTCCAACCTCGTCAAGATGACGGTGAAAAATATGGTCGAATGGGACAACGTCGACGAGATCATGTTGGAGACGGAAGTGATCAACGCCGGCGCGCTTAGGCTCTACGAGTCGCTTGGCTTCCTCCGCACTAAGCGCCTATACCGCTACTACCTCAACACCCATGACGCCTTCCGCTTAATTCTACCACTCACCGATAAAGCCCACACCCGGATCGCGTTCTTGCCCCCCATCGAAACCCCCGCCGGCTACCCAGAATAGCCAAATGACTACGACGAAAACCTTTCAAAATTGCATAATCCACAAACGAAACTAGGTTCTTGATCTATCAGCGTAGACATATTAGTAGTTTAGACGTATTGGTAGCGTGGTAACTGGCCAGTGGTCGCAGCCAGCCATTCGCCGTTTGACGATGCTCGCCTGCACACAGGCGAGGCTTCGCCGACGCGTCCTACACGCGTCCGCTATAAGTTTGCCGTTTTTCCACCACCTCACCTTTTCCACCAAACCACACATGTTAGAAGGGAAGTTCGACCAAGCCAGCTTGTTGAAGAAGATCGTCGAGTCGATCAAGGACTCGGTCAAGCTCTGCAACTTCAATTGCACCCAGCACGGCATCACCGTCCAGGCGGTGGACGACTCGAGAGTGTTGTTGGTGTCGTTGCTCGTCGGCGAGTCGGCATTCTCTGAATATCGCTGTGACCGTGACGTCACCTTAGGCGTCGACTTGGAACTGTTCTCCAAGATCATCAAGACCGCCAACAACGAAGACTACCTCACCCTTCTCGCCGAAGACTCCCCCGACTCGATGTTGACCATCTTCGAGGACAAGAAGAAGGAACGCATCTCCGAGTTCTCCCTCAAATTGATGAATATCGAGCTGGAGTTCTTGAAGATCGACGACATGGACTACGACTCCGTCATCACCATGCTGTCGGCCGAATTCGCCAAGATCGTCAGAGACCTCAAAAACTTGTCCGAATCGATGAACATCGTCGTCACTAAGGACTCGGTCAAGTTCAACGCCGAAGGTGAGTCGGGCACCGCCTCCGTCGTCATCAAGCCCTACACTGACATGGACTCGCCCGACGACTCCGTCGCCATCCACTTGGAATCGCCCGTCGACTTGACCTTCGGTCTCAAATACTTGAACGATATCGTCAAGGCCACCTCGTTGACCTCGACCATCCTGATCAAGTTGGCCGACAAAACCCCGGCGTTGTTCGAATATAAGTTGGATGTCGGTGGCTACTTGAGATTCTACTTGGCTCCTAAGTTCGATGAAGAAGATTAAACAGCGCATCCGGTTATGACATTGTGTATATTAGGTAATTTTAATGGAATATTATGAAACGAATTATGTCTAGAGTAGTTCCCATTCATGTCCAATTGAATGATTAACGTTGGGACAAGCAAAAAAAAACCACAAAAAGAATGCCTTCAGCCAGATTCGAACTGACGATCTCCTCATTACTAGTGAGGTGCCTTACCACTTGGCCATAAAGGCGCGATGCGAAAATGTGGAAAATGTGGTTTTGTGAGTTTCATTCCGAAGAGGGTAGTTTTCGCTTTCGCCAAAGTCGTCTAATTGTGATGAAACTTACATATCGCTTGAAAACCCAATTTAACTAGTAGTTAGATGGTTGCTATACTTGGTTTTTGCGGTTTGATGACTTTCCAAGTCTAGTTTGATGTACAGGATCACGACACTCGTGACTTATTGCATAAAAATCATTTCAATTCATTAATTATATCGCTCATATATACTTACGGGTCTATACTTTCGTGGTGGGCTTGATACCCCCTACAAGACAACGATCAACGCCCCAAAAGATGGCAGCACAAGTGGCCAAGCACGCCACAAAGATCACGAAGTGGTCATAGTCCAGCAGTGTACCTTTGTGGATGATTGCAGATGCAATGGGTACACCGAACAAATTAGCAATCGACAATACACCATTCATCAAGCCATACTTCTTTCCAATATCTCTCACCGGCGTGATTTGCGAAACACAAGCAGGCAACAATGAAAGGATGGATCCAGAAAAGAACCCACCCATCACGGCAAAGGCGTATAAAGCTCCCAAGTGGCCGCCAAAGGGGAACCATAAAACCCAAATGAAAATGGCATACAACGCTACCATCAAGAAGTTCATATTAAAACGACCCATGTAATCGGACAACCACCCGGGGATCCATCTACCGGGGATACCGGCAGCGTTCCACACTGTCAACAAGAGCAATGCTGTGGACTCAGAAACACCTTTGGCCACACTGTATGTTGCGTAGTATGTGACAATCAAGATAAGAGAGATCTCCCCGAAGAAGGCAGCGACCACGAGCACGCAATAGTTTCTGTCCAAATTTAAGTTAGCAATCAGCTGTTTCATGGAAGCAAGCAGAAACATGTTGGCTTTCGTCGTCGATGGTGTCGGATTGGGATCATGGACTTTCTTGGCTGAGCGGAAACGCTCTTTGCACAACAAAGAAGCAATCACCATACACCCGCCTGTTGTGAAGGCAAAGATCCGGATAGCCCACACGAAGCCGTACTTGGCGTAAGCGTAACGTAACATCAACGGGAACGCCAACCCACCCACGGAACCGCCACTGGTAGCGATACCAAGCACTAGGCCCCGCTTCTTCATAAACCAGTGGGTGATGATACCAATACTGGGGCTCATTCCAAGGCCGTTACCCAACCCTAAAGCAATAAACGCCAAGATGAACTGCCAGATCTCCTCACTATTGGCCACCAGCATCATCCCCAAAAAAATCAACGCCGTCGACGTCCACATGACCCATCTAGGGCCGTATCTGTCGAAAAGCGGACCCGACACAACCGCCAACAGGTACGACAACGCCAAGTAAATGGAGAACACCCACGAGATCGTCAGCGCCAGGTATTTGACAAGCTGATGCTGCAGTACCCACATTTGTACGGCACCAATCGAGTTGATCACCCCTAGGTTCACCAAGCAGCCTAAGAAGGCCCCAAGCACAACTAGGTATGCCTGCCAACCACCTTCAGGGTATTCGTCGTGGGCATCGTCGCCGTCTTCCTCCGAAGTGTCTAGCGTATCGCTAGTGATTCTCGATGCGTTATCAGGGGAGTCATTAACCCGCCGATCGTAGCACCGTTCGGCGAGCGGCTTTTGGTTGTCGGAACGTGACTGTAATCCTCTGGTGGTGATTCCTTCCTCAAGTGTCACAAGCTCGACGCTTGACATTAGCGGCGTTCTCAAAATGTGGAGTGCTTTAGCTAGACGCGAAAATGAAGATCTTGCTTCTTTGGCAACCTCCAGTGGCCTTTGCTGATCCGAGTTTTGATTATGGTGTTCAGGAGAACTATCAGAATATATATGTGGGGGAGCTGGTGTATTCATAACCCCAGATACGGATCTGTATGACCGAGATCTGTAATCAAGACGATAACAGCCGAGCTTCGCTAAACTGGTAACCTTATTCAAGAAGGACAAAAAAAATTGGAACAGTCAAAAGAAAAGAAAAAAAAAAGATATAGTTATACTACGGCTTTTACCGAATTCTATGTTAAAGGTTTCCGTAGTATGATCACAAGACGGTAAGCGATATGGTAGCGCTCGCAGTGGAAAATTTCACCTTGATACCAAAGACGCCATGAGCTTGATCACCAAGTACATCACCAAGGCCACGGTGAGATTCGATCCCTTCGGTACCCTGGCGGCGTCGGCGCGGTCGTTCCTTTCCCGGGTGCCTTCTTCGGCCAAAGTCGACCTCCGGGTGTTGAACGCTCAGCTGAAAGAAGCGCCTCTCATCGAGGTCACCTTCAAGGACAAGCACGTCATGAAGGCAGACCCGCTGACAACCACATACAACGATCTTACTGACTTGCTCAACTCACACTCGAGAAAGTTGTTGATCCAGGACGCCGTCAACGAGAGTTAAACGGGGTAACCCTCACGCTTTGTACATAGAGATATTTACGGTTAATGCCATAGGTTCTAAGGAAAACTGTTTTGCCCGGGGTTCGCTTGGGTGGTATTTGAACTCAAACTGTTTTGGTTTGGCTCCTCCCTTATGAGCTTTGACGATGTAGGCCATAGCTTCAGCATAGAATTTGGTGAGGGTCTGCGGGGTGATCTTAGCCCCCAGCTTGTCCATCAAGGGCATCTTCTGAAATGACTGGTAGATGTCACGCTCACTCATCCGCTGGACATTAGCCACTCTGAATGTCTTGGACCGGTAGCCCATGACGATCTTATCGGTGGCCCCCAAGTATACTTGGCACCAAGTGCTGAGTAGCTTACGCTGCAAACTAAGATGCGACAGCACCTTTGCGTGGGTCTTTAGCTCGACGTAGTCGTCGTGGATGTCGATGGCATCCACTTCAGCCGTATAGTACACAGTAGCTCCCGGTAGTCGTTGGCGAAGCACCGAGTAGAACCGCGCCTGAGGATCGCTCGCCGACCTAGCAGTAGTGGCTAGCTCTTCGAATTTGAAACCGGAATATTGAAGGCGACGGTCAATGTCCACTCCCAGCACGTCATTGCACACGATGAAGATGTAGTGCTTGTAGTACACGACGTGAAATGAAGTATGGGGTTCAAAGGGGAGCTTCATAATGCGAGCAAGCGACCGCCGCTGGGAAAGCACCGATAGCAGATCGGGCTTGTCCACGACGGAAAGCACGTCATCAAGACTATATATTTCGTCTTTGGTTTGGGGAACGAAATTTCGGAGTCCCTCAGTTAGGTCCTTGTGCACCACTCCCTTGAGACTTAGCTCGCGAAGGCCATCGCGCGAGTCTTTAACGATGGTGCCATCCAGGAGTTTAGTGAAATAGCCTATCTCTTCTGGCAGTTGTGGTTGGTTCGAGGCATTGGTCTTTTTCTTCTTTTCCACCTTGAGCTGACCAAACAGCTCGGTGAGCTGCTCCATATAATCTCAGGGCGGCGATAAGATGCGCACTATGATATAGAGCACCGATCTACGGTATCTACAACAAAAAGTTAGTGGAGCTGCACATATGATAGACGTATAAATCTAAAGATTTTACTTCTTCTGGCCGTAGGCCTTGGTGGCGTAGTGACCGTCGATGACAATGACGTCCTGGGGACGATAGTCGAACTTGCCGGTGAAGTAAGCCGTCAAGATCTGCTTGACGCCATCGGCATATCTCTTCTGAGCGTCCAACGACGTCCCCGAGATGTGGGGCGTCATGGCATTGCCCCCGTTCCACGAGTTGTGCATCTTACGCCACGGGTGGTCCTTGGGAGCCGGTTGCACGTTCCAAACGTCACCACCGTAACCAGCAATGGTGCCGTTGTTGACCGCTTCCGCCACGTCCTCAGCCACACAGATGGCCCCGCGGGCAGTGTTGACCAAGTAGGCCGTCTTCTTCATCTTAGAGATCAACTTCTTGTCGAACAATCCCTTAGTGCCGGCGTGCAAGGGACAGTTGATGGTGACGATATCTGCTTGGGCGACCATGTCTTCCAAACTTTCCACTCTTTCGACGATTTTGTCGACGTCATTGTACAACTTCGACGCCTGGTTCAACTTGTCGACCGCCTGTTGGGGGAGAGGCTGGTAGTCGTAGTACAACAACTTCTTCGGGTTGAACGGCACCAATCTCTCCAAGATGCGGTACCCGATTCTCCCCGCGCCCACCGTGGCCACCACCTTGCCCTCCAAGTCGTATTCGTGCTGGGCACACCGTGCGATGTCCCACCCGCCGTCGAGGGCCATCTGGTGGGAGGGAAGGAAGTTTCTGATAAACACCAAGATCGTCATCATCGCGTGCTCGGCCACCGATTGCACGTTAGAGCCGGTGACTTCAAGCACGGCGATCTTCCGCTTGTTGGCGGCGTCCAAGTCGACGTGGTCCGACCCGACACCAGCGGTGATACACGCCTTAAGCTTGGGCGCCCTAGCAATTCTCGACGCCGTCACGTAGGCCGGGTAGAACGGGGTGGTGATGATGATCTCGGTGTCGGTCAACTCCTTGTCCACCGTCGACGTCGGCTCGGGGTCCTTATCGGTGGTGGTCACCAACTCGTAGCCAGCGTCCTCCACAAGCTTGCGGATGCCCAATTCGTTTTCACTGGCACCCAACAACCGGGGCTCTTCCCTAGCAGCTTCGCCGCCGGCGTAGAGAACCAATAACACTTTACCTTTAGCCATCCTCAATTGATTTCGAATAATGTCTTCGCCAGGGAGTGTTGGCTCCCTATTTGTAGTGCTGCAAACATAAGGTTTTTAGGGGGCTATGGCTAACGTACAGCTACTTGATGGGCAAGCATGACCGTGGTGGTGCTGGGCGGTCTAGACATGTCCCCCGGTGGATTTGTGGCCTTTTGGGATAGTGAGTTGCTGCTGATCCCAATTGACACAATTATACGACCCTCAATTTAGTCAATTGCTAGCCACTTGAGGGTACTCAGCTAATGGTTGATAAACCTCCCACACGCGGGGAAGCTGGGGTATTTGTTGTTGGGAGCGTTGCCCGGGCCATTAGGTAAATCGCCACTCCCCTCCCTTCCCCACTACCAGTGAGAGAGAAAAAACGCCGCCAATTGCCTACTCTGAGCCAGCCGAACCCTTTGTGGCCCCCGCCACGTCAATTGCTCTGATACGTTCGATTATTTTCACAGCATTGAAGCTTTGCTTTGCCATGCATCGCTTTGATAATGACTAATGGGGCTGTCTCTCAATAACAGTGATAGCAGCGTAGGTGTCTACGTCCTGCATGGATCATCATGGCAAACGGAGACAGCGAAAGGGGGGAGGGTCTCGAACACTACCAGGTGGTACTTTCTTTCTCATTTAATAAATATATACGTTAGTAAGAGCTTAATTCCGGTAAACTCCAATGCTTCTCCCCCTGTGGCGCTTAGTCAAAAGCCATCGACTTCTTGATTTCGGCAATCGCCCGACCCGGGTTAAGACCCTTGGGGCAAGTGTTGGTACAGTTCATGATGGTGTGGCAACGGTACAACGACATCGAGTTCTGCAACATTTCCTTTCTCATCTTGGTGGCCTGGTCTCTCGAGTCGATGATCCATCTGTAGGCTTGCATCAACACGGCGGGCCCCAAGTATTGGGCCTGGTTCCACCAGTACGAGGGACACGAGGTCGAGCAGCACGCACACAAAATACATTCGTACAACCCGTCCAACTTGGCTCTGTCAGCGATCAGCTGCAAGTTTTCCCGGCCATCGGCAGGGTGGTCCTTTCTTTGCAACCACGGCTGGATCGACTTGTATTGTTGGTAGAAGTGGGTCAAGTCGGGAACAAGGTCTCTCACCACGTACATGTGGGGCAAGGGGTAGATCTTGAGGTCGGACTTGTCGTTCTTGTCGATCTTGCAAAGACAGGCCAAGGTGTTTCTACCGCCGATGTTCATGGCGCACGAGCCACAGATACCTTCTCTGCACGATCTTCTGAAAGTGAGAGTGGCGTCCTGTTCGTTCTTAATCTTGAGCAACGCGTCCAACACCATGGGCCCGCATTCGTTAAGGTCGATTTCGTAGGTCTTGAGGGCGGCCTCGACCTCAGGGGTATCCGGGTTCCAGCGGTAGATTTGGAACTTCTTGATGTTGGGCTGCTTCTGGGCAGCAGTGGCGAGACCTCTGAAGGTTTGCTTACCAAACACGGTTCTAAGCATGGTGGGTGGTTGGGACTGAAAAAACTCTCGCCGAATGGATATAAAAAGTCACCGTTATGCGTATGTGCAGGATGTTCCTGTAACCCCCGGGGTGTAAATGGCGTCGGCGGACGGCGATGGAGGCGAGTTTTAGGGGTAGGAGGTTACGGTTATTGTTGTTAGCTTAGTAGTAAACCCATTCGCCCCATGTCCGAGCGGATTTGGGGTGTGGTTGGCGGTCATCAAGGGGTCGGGTTCCTGCTTATTGCGACGTCTGTCATTGGCTGACTTTGATGTTTGCGACATTTCGCAGCACCCGCTGCGCGCTCAGTGGCTAGCCTGGGGTAATTAACAATTGGCCGCAATTGATTGGCAGGCATTCCTGGGGTTTGCTAACAAGTGGCTGAACGCCATCGCCCACCGGGAAAGTGACGTAGAGGGAAATATGTGAGGGTAGTAACTAACGAATGATATAAATGGTTAAGGAGAGATTCGTAGTGGTGGTATTCAATTTAATTATATTTAATTTGATGCCCTTTCGTCGCACCCACCAAATCCGATGTAACCAGATTGTCCGTTTTGAAAGATTAATTACAAAACTGTGAACCAATATCTTAAATTTGTGCAAAAGTTCGAATCCAGGTGAAATTGACCATGACTTTTGCTAAAAGTCACCTATCCATTTTGATAATATAATAGAAACTGTCTTTTCTACTCTATGACAGATGAGTCTCGGGCCCTCTCAATTACCCTTAGCTGCTTCTTCGAGACTAGGGGTTATCGAAAAAAGCACCTTTTACAAGAGCCCTCGGCTTACTGTAGTCTGTATAAGTCACCTGTGGACCAGCCTAAGAGACAATCAAGACTCCGATATTTCAACTCTAGGTCGATGGTTTCAGGGAACTGTTACTCAATATCACTCAATCTACAGAGTGTAACTTATCCTACCACACCCTAGGCTACAAGCCACTTTCTCAACAAACCAATCCAAATTAATGTCTATTAGTGTCTATACTTCTCACCGGCGCTGTTTCGACCGTTTCTTATCGTCGACCGTCTCCACCACTTCACCAATACCCAACTCCTCCAACTTGTCTTCCTCCGCCGCACACGCTTCCCGCCGTTCCCAGAATCTGTCCTCGCAAAGATCGAACGCCGCCTTCTTCAAGTACTTGCCTCGAGCATCACGGTTACTGGAAATCGACCACTCCAAGAACTGAGCCCCAGTACGAATATAGAAAGCCCGTAACGTCTCGAACGGTTTCGGGTGAGGCAACCAAGTGCGGGCATCGGGGAACTCTTCTTCTTCCTGTTCCTCTTCTTCCTCTTCTTCTTCATCTTCCTCTTCCGCCTCAAGCTTCTCATCTTCGGGCTCTTCTTCGTCATCATCATCATCGAAGTCATCGTCATAGTCCTCCTCGTCGTCTTGTTCAGCTTCCTCAGCGTCTTCAAGTTCCTTAAGGTTCTCCCAGATAACCTTAACCCCATCCATCTTCCCTAAGTCGATGGCATACATAGAGTCCAAGGTGAACTCACGTTCCCCACGTTCAAACATCCCTCCGAAAATGTATAATGAGTCTTCCACGACACAGGTGGTGGCGTTGAATCTCGGGTGGGGCATCTGGTTGATATAGGTGAACTCTCTCGTCTCCTCCTCTTCTTCCTCTTCCACGGCAGCCGCTACCGCTTGACGATCTTCGTCATCATCGTTTAAGTTTGCTTTCTTCAAGATCTCATTCAAAATGTTTTCCAAGTCTTCGTCACGAGCTTTGGTATCTTTCTCCCGCTTCTCAGCTTTACGACGACGCGGTTTAAGCGTCAAGTTAAACCACCGGTTCAGCTCCACTTGGTACAGGTACACCTGGTTGTAGAACTCCAGCTCCAAGCTCTCCTCCAGCTCTTCAAAATCGTAGACCCCACCAAACATGATCCCTCTATTCTTGTGGAATTGGAGCTGACACCCGACACGCGGCAGTGGCTGGGGCCCTTGTTTCCGCCGTTTCTCCACACGGATCTTCTTAGGGTCCAGGTTCATCTTCACGAGCCAGCAGTCGCCAAGCACCTTCCCCTTTTGCAACCCCTTCTTCTTCGTCTTCACTTTAGTGTAGCCACCATAGATAATCGCCCCTTCAGTACAAGGCAATAACGAGTGGCCCGAGCGAGCCTCGGGGACCAGAAGTGTCGGCGGGAACTCGATCTTCGTCCACTTGTATTCCTGGACGTCAAACACCCAGAAATCGTCGAGATAGGTGGTACCACCGGCGCCCAAGTCGCGGAAACCCCCGTACATCATGATATAGTTCTTCCAGCACGCCATCCGGTGGCCCGAACGCAGTAACGGCCCGTTCTTCTGTTCGACTTTAGACCACAGCCGCAGTTCCACGTCCAAGATATACGTGTCCCCATAGTGGTAAAAGGTGTTCTGTTTCGGCGACAGAAACTCACCCCCAAACAACACCACGATCCCCAGCGGATGAGCACACATGGCGTGGGACGAACGGGGCATCGGCAGGTTCTTCGACGAGATTTTACGCCACACGTCGGTATCGGTATTGTAAGAGTATAAGTCGTTGTAGAACCTTAAGAGCCCCAGTCCCAGCTCCACCTGTTCCCCGCCAAACAACAAGATCTCCCGCCGGTTGCACGGACTGGCTACCATGGCTGCCAGCAACCGTTTCAGCGGCGGGTCGACGACCTCCACCGTCACTCTTTCAAACTCTTCCTGTTCCTTCTTAAATTGTTCGAGAATGGCATCGATATCCTGGTCATCCGCGTCTTCGTCGTCAAACTTCTTGGCCTTCTTAGCCGCCTTAGCCTCGTTCTTTTTAGCCTTTTCAGCAGTACGGGCCTTTTTCGCCTCCTTCAGCTTCTTATCCTTCTTGGCCATATATGGTGTTAAGTACGCGGCGATGCCCGGCGCACTTTTCAGGTTGAGTACCCAAGAGATCAACATCATAGCAATTCTATATTTTCTATACTAATGGGGGGATGATTAAGACGCTCGATGGGGATACCGTCCGCCGCTTGGGCAATACCGCGTCGACGTTGGCCGAGTTAGCAGCGCAGGCGGTGCTTTCCAGTGGAGACCGGGGCGAGATTGCTATCGACTTCGACGAGATCGTTGTCAGCCACGACGATGAGAGGCTCAGTTTTGATGACTACCCGATAAGAAAGGCTCGGGAACAACAAAAGGATCAACAACAACACCTTAAAGAACTAAGAGATTTGCTTATAGAGGTGACACCGTTGGGACGGCGGTACCAGATCGTATCGGGTGATACCGTATATTTTGACGTTGATAGTACCACTGAATTGTCTCTATTTCGACTGGTATATGGAGATTTTGATATGACACCCGTCGAAGCTTCCTACAAGGCAACTACAGTGCGAGGGTGGCTATGGGATAAGCCGAAACGGTACCTATATCTTAATGACTCACCAAAACTACCACCAACCAAATACAAGTACAACTTTGTGCTTTTCATTGAAGGCACTGACGACTGGGGAATCCTTCTCGACCAGATGTTTGGGCTTATGAGTCCAGCTCGACGCCCCATGGCTCGTCAGAGCCCGCGAAAGAGAAGCCAATCTCCGGCACTAGCCCCAGCCAAGAAGATCACAAGTCAGGACCTACAATCAATCAAAGTGATCAAACAAGTGAAGGAGCGCTTCATATTGGCTCGCCTCGAAACTAATGGGGAGGTAATCATGTTTGATCAACACGCCGCCGATGAACGCGCGAGACTTGAACATTTATTGGCAGTTGTTGATCTGACGTCTGTTGATATGGATAAAGTGGTAGCGGTCCCGTTTCTGCACCGTTTAGCATCTAATCTTGCCCAGTTTGGCTTTACCATAGAGTCAGCTGATGATGGCAATACTAAAGTGGTGGCGATCCCCGAATTACTTGAAGGGATAACCGATGAGCAACTTAAGAAGGCGCTTAGTGATCATCTACAGGCTCTACTACTGCACGATAAACCCTGGATCCTACACGATAGATTCCATTACCAAAGCTACCCCGAGGTGGTGCTTCAAACCGCTTACTCAGTAGCGTGTAAAAGTGCAATCAAGTTTGGCGATAAGCTTTCTCAGAAAGATATGACGCAATTGTTATCAGAACTAAAACAGTGTCGTGATCCTTTCCATTGTGCCCATGGCCGGCCCACCATGGTGACTCTAGACACATCGTTAATGAGAAACCGATCTCCCATTGACAAGGACTACCTAGAAAAGACACCAGAACGCTAATATAATGTAAATCATTCCCTTGTATTTCTTTGTAAGTTTTGTCGCCTTGTGATGACACCAGAGGACGCGCGGTGCGCGTTACCCAAATACTGAGCTGATGTATACCTATATGGAATATCTCCAGCGATGTTTCTACAAAGCTACCCAGTGGAATGAAGACAACATATTCAGCCATCTCACGGCGACGCTGACCGCGTTGCTCGAGTTCCCCGTGCCCAACGGCGCCAAGGTCGACGTCCTGCTGCAACTGACGCCGTACCTGGCGCTGCTGTTTACCCTCAGCAACTACCGGGCGATCAACGGGCTGATTGCCTACTTCTACTCGTCGATCCCCTTATACTCTACCAGTGGTACCAAAGACGCCAGTCTTCAGGAGGCTATCGCGGGGTTCAAGATCATCGAGCCGGTGAAAGATGAAAGTACCGGGGACATCGACCCGCTGACGGCGAAAAAACTACCGATGTTAGTCTACGGACGGATGTACTTCCCCGGACTGGCATTAGAAGCAATGTTGATCAAGAGAATCACCAAGCTGACCCAAATGCTCGTCAAGTGTATTTCGAACCCGTACGTCGACGATAACGGGACGATGATCGTCTATTTACAAACGAATAAGCCTCGGTTTTCACGCGAGTTCATTTGTCTGACCAATGAAGCCCTTTGCGGGTTAAGGTTTCTCTACAATTTCGGCGACTCTGCCGCAGCCAGTGGTGGTCGAGTCATCCCCAAATTTGACAACCTGGTGATCAGCGTCGGCACTGAGCTTTGGTACGCTGCCAAGACGATGTCTCCAGGGCTCTCTACTGCCCTCCGCTACCTGACCCGGCTGACACTGACGGGGAAGCCATTGACGATGACAGTTGCGGTTAACCCCATATTGGGCCACATTCAGCTGACATACACGGTGAAGACTTCGGTGGCCCTGACCTTCTGCTCAAAGTACGATTTCAATGCCTTTTCCTATGCTCTGAACCTTTCGTTAGGCTGTGAGCTATACAATTTCCACCCTACGGCTACTCCACCGGGGCCCCAACTTCCCCGCAAGCAAATCAATTTGCCCATGCTCTTCCCCGGGCAAGTGACGCAAAACCTGGTGATTCTCAACCCGATTCAGGGTCAGGAAGACTCATACTACATCAACCCCGAATTGTTGAACCAGCCGCGGCGCCAGGCGGACGACATGACGGCAGCGTTCCAAACGCTAGTGAACGAGCTGAATTTCAAGCTGGTGCTCAAGTGCAGCACCAGTCTTGGAGACCGGCTGGTCAAGATGTTGTGGGAGGGGCATGTCGGCGAATTCTTAATGAGCACTGGCTTCAAGATGCATTTTGGCGACGGGCGTCCGCAATTGTCGCGGTTTGGCGTTACCTTCTCCTACGCTGCCTGATGAAATTTGGGGCTGAGACAATCATCGAGCCCCACTAGGTTATACCTGGCGACCGACACCGATGCCCTCCTGTGTTATGATACATGCATGAGCATTAGGGATCGTATCATTCGGGAACATTGCCTATGGGGGGGCTTACAGAGTTGGGGCAGCTGCGGGGAGAACGGACATCACGCCGCGCTATGTCCGTTAGTCCTATAGTAACCTGGAACGAGGCTTTAGCGGTGGTAGCCCGCCAGCGATATCGCCGTGGAGGTGCCAGCGGGTGTGGTGACGACATTAGCGAACCGATACAACTGATACAACGGCGCCGCTAACACGGAGCCGGCGCTATTGTTTGGTTGCTTTTCGCAACCACGGGGCAGCCGGCGATGGCAAACTCCGAGCGGGCTCCCTGAAAACAAGGGGGTGTGCGCCCACCGATAAACTTGCTGTGGTCGAGTGCGAGGGGCCACGAGGACGATCAGCGCGGGGGCGCATTCCCCGGAAACCACACGCCGACATCGGCGATACCGGGACCTTGCATGATGAGAGGCTCAGCCCCAACGTCTATCGTCATCAGGTCGTTTCAACGCGCTAACTGGGCACGTTTTGCGCGAAGTGGCGACGGTTGTTTTTTTCTTTGTACGTGTCCCATGCACCACACCCCCCAGCATAATAAATGCATGTGATACGAGCGGAGGCAGGTAGAGGGGTATTTTCGAGGCAAACCTGGGGTCATCATCTTCGGGGTCTGGCGGTTGAGAGCCTGCTGCGGATTCCCCGCGCTCGCTCGTTGACGACATCGTACGCTATGGGGCTGGCAACCGTCCTGATCAGGACGCCCGTTGCTTAAGGTGCACCAAGGTGTGACCGACCCCTGCTGGAGATAACGGTAGCAAAACGCTCTGCAGGGGCTACACACAATAAGATTAGTCTAGTCGTGTCTCATTAGTCTATAATTCTATAACCAGTCATGGGGGTATGATGTAGGGAGTATTAGGATTCGACGACCTCGGGCAAGTCCTTGTCGCTCGACAAGCGGCGCCGGCGGAACTTCTTGAGGTCCATCTTGAACGAGTCGACGATCAGCCCGATCAGCAGTCCCCGCAGCAGCGGCGCCAGCTTGGGGCTAAAGCATTCGTGGTCGGTATCGCAGTCGAGGGGACAGTCCGACGACAATGTCGGGGGCAGGCGCAGCAGCACCATCAGCGCCAGCGCTGTGGTGAGACCCTCGCGCCGCTTAAACAGCGCGTTGGGGTTTTGTCGCTGAAGCTTAAGCTTCTGCTCTTTGATGAACTCGTTATACAAGTCCAAGAGGATATCGTCGTAGATCACGCGTTTAAGCTGGAGCAACACCTCGACGCGGGGCGTCAGCATCGCCAGCACCATGTTCTTGCAGTGCAGGGGCAAGTTGATCTCGCTGTCCAGGAACTCGGTGAAAAACTCTTGGTATAACACTTTCCACTTCGAGAGCAGGGGGTTGGCGATATACAGGTTGATGGCGATGACAAACGTCAAGTTCTCCACGCAGTGGATCAGCTGCAAGTACTGGGTGAACTCGGACTTGGAGTAGAACCCGCTCAGCAGGTCGTCCTCAAGGAGCTCATCGAGGGTGGGGATAACGTGGACGGTTCCCAGGCCGCTCTTCTTCTTCTGGCCGCCAAACTGCTGTCGCAGCGGGTCGAGAGGGAATCCGGAGGGGGCAGGGTTGCGTTTGAAGGAAAGCGTCATTCGCTCTCTCCCTACGGTGTCGCGAGGGAGGGTGACGGGCTTAGGGGGATATGGTGGGCGGGAAAGGGTGGTAACGTAGGTTCGTTTGAAACGTACCGGGGAAGGGGGGATGCGATGACGGCGTAGGGTCAGGGGACCAGCGGCAAAACGGGGGGGCAGGAAAGTGACTAGGTTGGGGCAGGCTACCGTTATAAAGGCTCACTGGTGAATTTTTTAACCTCAGGAAAAAAACCGTTGACGGTGGGTCGTGTGCATGGCCAAAAAATATTGTTGCACCGCGCTTATAGACAGGAAAAGTGGGGTTGACGGTGAGGGAGGGAGCGAGCCACCCTCACTAGTTTGCAGTGACGACCGTGCATGGCCGTCGTCAGATACCTACACCCTATTCTGCCATGCAACGGCGAACAAACATGACTCGGCCGAGACGATAGCTCCCGCGCAAACGCCGTCGCCATGTTGGTTGGCAACTGGAGGTGTTTCTCGACAACCGACTAGGTGTGGCATTACTGTGCTTTCTCTATGGCGGTGTGAAGATCCCCTCCTTCTCGTTTGAGTAATTCGCTCGGTTACGGACCCGGGATCGTTCCTTAAACGTTTGACATTTCAAAAGAAAAAAAAAAAAAACCGACACTGGGTGATCGCCTGACATCATAGGGACTCGTCGTACTGCACCTGCCCGGCCTGTGACTCGTATCTTACATGGATTCTTAATGTCTCACCGCGCGCGCTTACATGAGGCGACCCCCCGCCGAGTAATCTCCACATCCTACGTATGGGGGAAAATCCTCGATCAAAACCCGGGGCTAAAGTTGACATCTCTACTAAGCGTTCATTGTTCTTCAAAATTCTAAATCTTCTTGGTCTCACACACGTAGGCCAAGTCCAGCACCGTCACCGGCTCGAGGGTCAGCTGGTCGTCGTCGTGGACGTAGAGCATCGCTGCCAGCAGCACCCGGTGTTCGTTCTGCATTTGAGCCCACATCAGCGCCAACGGTAAAGATAACACCACAAGGAGGATCAGCACTTGCAAAAGCACCTTATCGACGGTCTTAAATAATGCATGGTTCACTATCATGGTGATGGCGGGGACTATCATCGTCTGCGTCCCCATGATCATGAGCACATGGAGGTGGTCAAACTTAGATAACCCAAGCTTCTGACGCAACCTAAGGGCATAGGCAAGCTTGCAAACAAGAAGGAACAGCCCCCAACAAATCAGCACCGTGAACAAAATGTAAGGAAGCCCCGTGACCCACCCAGGTACTTGCGAACTGAGCTTATGCATCGGGTCATAGATCTCAGCAAAGTGTTGTCTCACCTGAGCGTTGATCCCCATGACGATGGCGGTGAGCTCAAAGGCAAACGTCACCAAGCCTAATGCACTCGTAATCGCCACCACCACCCAACACCACCACTGGCGGGCGTAGGGTCTAAATATAGTCCACGCCTGGTACACTAAGCACAATTCAATGAGTAGCATGAGCAACATCGTGAGACACAGCGCCGCCGCCAGTACCAGGTACGCCTTCATCACGTCAAAGTCAACCACCCCCATCACCCCGAAGGCAATCGTCAGCAACGGCCCAACCACCACCGACAAATCAAGCGCCAGCCGGATGATTTGCGTGAGGATAATTACGATGTGGGCCCAGTGGATGAAGTGGTCCTTACGTCGTAAGAGAAGCAACACAAAGAGCAACACCGTGCACAGCCCCACCAGCACCAGCGCCGTCACCGCCCGGCGAATCAGCCCGAGAGCCCACTTGTCAAACACGGACACGGGGATATAGGCGTCGTACAGAGGCACGTATAATTGAGGCTCCAGTGTTGACATCGACATCACCCACTTTCCCTAACGCTTTAATAGGTTGCAGGTGGCTCTTCCATTGGAAGGGAAGATTATCAACTTCATCGGTGGGTTTTGTCGATTACCCAAAGCAGCGACGACAATCAACCGCTAGCACCACTGACGCTGCGTGGTCTCGCATGCGATGAGTCCGTAAAGGCTTGGTCTAGGCTGTCTCAGCCATGGACGCCGATATCAGCCGATCTCACGATTTAGAGTTTGGCGACGTTAACCAGGCAGACTATACGGGCCAGGTTTAAACTAGGTGCGTGTGTTG